>NC_071111.1:377500-427500 GCF_024256425.1 Clarias gariepinus | reverse complement strand
ACTTCTCTTTTTGTTCTTTTAACCTCCAACTGATGCAGGTCTACTTGAGGTGTTATATAAATCCATGGTTCATACTCCTGAATCACAACTGTAGGACTCATTTTGATATTATTTACCAGCAATTCTTCTGCATAAATGTTACTACACCACCCAAAACTTGTTCTACATCTTACATTTTGTTCCCAACAATTCTTTAAAACCATTTTTGTAGGGTGTTCATCTTTATGTCCCTGAAGGTTAGCCCAGTAGTTAACCATTAATTGTTTCCTTCTAATTTCTAGTGGCATCTCTCCTACCAGGACTTGTAAAGCTGATATGGGTGTAGTCTTAACTGCTCCACAACACTGTCTCAATGCTTGGGCTTGGGTTTTATTAAGTTTTTCTGACAGGTTTTTTTGGGGCAGAACCATATACCACACATCCATAATCAAAAACAGACCGAATCATTGCTACATAAATAGTTTTTAATGAAGAAAAACGTGCCCCCCCATTTCACTCCACTCACACATCTCATGATATTTAAAACCTTCTGACATTTCTCAACTATTTTATTAATATAATAATAATAATAATACATTTTATTTATAATGCACTTTATATTTGAAACAAATCTCAAAGTGCTACAAACTAATTCGACCCGAAAGCTCTGATAAAAAGATAAGTTTTAAGACCAGATTTAAAAGCATCACCAGCCATTTGCATTGGGCAGCGAGCAAGCTCACTCGTATCTCCAAGATCCTACTGGCGGTAAAACGCTACAATATATACAATCTGGTCCTTTACTGGAGATAATAGTTTTTTGTTTGCTTTACAAATAGCTCTTCTCAATTCATCTCCGTTGAGCAGGAAGTTAATTGGCTGGTCTTCCATCCCCCCACTCCGTACCATCTCATCCATATTTTGTCTCTTTGTTATTTCTTTTCTCCTTTTTCTTCCTCACTTAAGTTCCCTGCTCCATGAATTTGTGCTTTTCCTAGCATTTCTGCCTTATCCTTGTCCATTACCGCTAACTTTCCTTCCACACCGGAGTTCCCTTTACTTTTTGGGATTGATTCTAATGCTGCTTCTAATATTACTGCACACACTTTTTCATTAAAGATGTCAATATCTTCCTTTGGATCAATTTCTCCCATTTTTTCCTTGCACATTTCCTCAAATTTATCCCAATTTGCTTTTTCAAAAATCCATTTTCCTCCTCTTTGATTTACTGATCTAACTGTCTCAACATCCAATGTTATAATTATTGGGTAGTGATCGCTTCCAATAGTAGATTCCCCCCAAACTTCCCAGTTACACTTACTAGCCAAGTTATTTGAAACTAGCGTCAAATCCAGCACCGACTCACTTCCTGTATGCATGTCTATCCTTGTTCCCTTCCCGTCGTTTAAACACACCAGCTCCCTCTCCTCTATTAATTCCTCAACTACTTGTCCATTGGCATTTATCTATCTACCTCCCCATAGTGTATTATGAGCGTTTAAGTCACCACACCATATTACTCTATGATTTTCTTGCCAATGTACTTCCTTTAATTTCTCTAGTATCAACTTTTTACACGGGTTGTAATAATTTATAATAGCTACCTCCTGACCTTTACCCCATATCCCCACAGCAATATATTCCTGATCCCTTCCTTTTCCTATTACTCTATATGGAATTCCTTGCTTAATGAATGTTGCACACCCACCACCATTCCCTAGTTCCCTATCACGCCTTATCATACTGTATCCTAATAAAACAACCAAGTTTCTTGAATACATACTACATCCGGTTTTAAAATTAAATCAATAAAATGCTAGAAATCCTGACCATTTGCTATTAGAGATCTTGCATTCCACTGAATTATTGTTATCATCTACAGTATGTATTATCCACATGTCTCTTGGCTTGATCTTATCTGAAGTTCATCTCTAACTTCTTCCCAAGTCAAACCTGTCATTCCCAGATGACGTATTGCTGCTATAACAACTAACTGAGTCTTTTGTGTTTTTGATTCAATCCCAGCTGTACTATTTATCACTCCAGCAATAAATGTCAGTAATTTTTTCTTTTCAACCAACAGATGTTCTTTTTGAGCTTCCTTGTTTCCTTCAACTAAAACCCCTGACTGATCTCTCTGATCTTTAGTTTGCCCTTTAACCTGTTTTGCGGCCTCTGCATATGTTAGCTTCTTCTCCACCCTCCTTTTCTGAATCTCCATTTCCATTTTTCTCCACAATTGCAACACTTTGGTTGTACTCCATCCTCACACTTTCCATATCCATGCTTTCCTCCACAACGAGCACATCTACACTGTTCCCTACATCTTGTAGCAACGTGCCCAAACCTTTGACAATTAAAACATCTCACTGGTCCTGGTATATATTCTCTTACAATGTAACTCATTACCCCAACCATTACTCTTTTTGGAATTTCTTCCCCTTGAAATTCTATTACTACTGTTTCAGTGTCTTTTCTGGTTCCATCTGTAACTGATTTTAGCCTTAGTGCATTTATTATCTTCCCTCCTTTTAAGTTACCTTTGAACTCTTCCATACTTACATTAAGAGGAACACTAAAATTGATTCCTTTTCGGCCTCCACTTTTAGTATTTGCTCCAACTCTGTTTGTGCTGACAACTTTAATTCCTCCTATTTCCTTCAGTTTAAGTGCTTTATTTGCTTGCTCTTCCTTATTACATCCAACAAGCAAATTTCCATCAGAGAGGACTTTAGCGAAAACAATATTTCCGATATTCAGATTTATGATCTTAGTTAGTTTAATTGGATTAATTTTGCTTACCCCAAACTGTTCACCAAACCTTATTAAACCATGTTAGTGTTCATTAGTGTTTCTGTCATCGGGGTTAGGGTTATTTTAATGAGTTTAGTGAGTTTCCTCTCTTGTTATCATCACACATAAGAATATAATAATAAACAAATAATATATAAATATGCTTATTGAATAAAAAATACATAAATATACATAAATATAGACTCAGGAAAAATAATTCAATTTCAATTCAATTCAATTTTATTTGTATAGCGCTTTTAACAATTTTCATTTTCCCAAAGCAGCTTTACACAATCAAAAGAATTATTTAAGTTTGTATGAAATGTGAATTTGTATGAATCAGAATGGTCAGTTTGTCCCTGGTGAGCAAGCCGAGGGCGACAGTGGCAAGGAAAAACTCCCTGAGATGGTAATAGGAAGAAACCTTGAGAGGAACCAGACTCAACAGGGAACCCATCCTCATTTGGGTGAAACAGAAAGCAGTAAATGATCTGCATTTATACAGTGTGTAGGGTGGGAGGCAGTTCAGCTATAATAGCTGATGTTAATTGATGTTAATATGGAGTCCAGGTAGTTATTGAAGACCCAGGTAGACTTGTAGGAAGTTCCAGTCCTGAACTATGACATCATAACTAAAAAGGGAGAGCCAGAAGGAAACACAAACATGAGGGCTTCCTGAGATGTAAAGCAAACAATCACCTCACCGTCAGCAAACCTGAGTGATCAATGAGAGTGAGGAAGACAGCATCTAAACATACCAGTTCACCATAATACTCTACGTCCATGAGTCCCCCAGATCTGCTCCTTTACCTATGGCAAATCTATTTATAAAAATGCTTGGCTAAATAAATAGGTTTTTAGCCTGGAGTTAAACACTGAGACTGTGTCTGAGTCCCGAACACTATTTGGAAGACTATTCCATAACTTTGGGACTTTGTAAGAAAAAAAACTCACCTGAGGGCGATGGTGCTGAGGGAAACCCCCCCTGAAATGATAATAGGAAAAAACCTTGATAGAAACCAGACTCAACAGGGAACCCATCCTCATCTGGGTGATAACGGATAGCAGGGATTGATCTGCACTCATACTGTGTGTTAGGAGGCTGGAAGTTCAGTATAACAGGAGATGGATTTAAGTTAAAATTAACTCACATTTTGTTCTTGGAGGCTCAGATAGACTGGAGGAAACTCATATAACAAGTTTAATCAGGGCCACTGTATCATAACGTGTTTAATTAAGGCCACTGTATCATCATCACATCACTGTGGTGTTCCATGTATTACCTTGTTTAATCTTTCTAAAAGTACTTTTTTTTTTAATAAAAGTCGTAGCAGGCCAACTATTCAGATAGTTTTAAGATGATGTTCCTAGTCTAAACACTAGGTGTCACTACCACATAGGAACTGTTGTTGTTGTTGTTGGTCTTTCGGCTGCTCCCAGCAAGGGGTTGCCACAGCGGAATATCCAGTCCGCACAACAACTTGGCAAAGGTTTTACACCGGATGTCCTTCCTGACTCAACCCTCCCATTCAAATTCCCTAACTGTACTAAAGGGAGTAATTAAAATTTATTTTCAGTAAATGGTAAAATTAATGTACTAGTACTGTTCTAGTAAATGTACTATTTCAGTACTTCCTGAAACTGGCCACTTTACAGGTTATAAAAAAACATACTTCACATGTAGTACACACATATTTCAGATTTCAGATTTTATTTTGTACTCAATCTGTACTCTATAGTATGCTATAAGTAAACGTACAGGTACTAGTTATATACTTAGTGGCTTTCCTCTGGGTACTCTGGGTACAGGGCCAGGGGTAGCTCAGTGGTTAAGGCATTGGACTATGGTTCGGAAGATTCCAGGTTCAAACCCCACAACCACCAAGTTGTCACTGTTGGGCCCTTGAGCTCGGCCCTTAACGCTCAGATGTATAATGATATTTTTTTTTTATGTAAGTTGCTCTGGATAAGAGCGTCTGCCAAAATGCCTAAATGTAAATGTACTCTGGTTTTCTCCCATAAAGACATGCAGATTAGGTAGGCTAACTGGCATTTTTAAATTCCCTGCAGTGTAGTGTGTGCTTGTGTACTGCAATGGACTGGCACCCTATCCAGGGTGTACCCAAGCTCATGTCCTGAGTCAATTGTGATAAACAGGAGAAGTACTATAGGGAATGAGAGAGAGAGAGAGAGAGAGAGAGAGAGAGAGAAAGATTATTTAAGTATTATTTCTCATAGTTGTAATTGTAAATTTGTAAATTATCAGCCATAACATTAAATCCATTAATATTTAAACCATCAAAGCTTTGGGTTCCTCTGGCCCCTGAGGGCATGGCTTTGCCATCCCTCTAACTAATCATTTAACTATACATATCTAAATAAAATTTTATTTATTACATACACAGTCTGTACACAGTCATACACAGTACAATATGCAGTAAAATCACTTATATTACCAAAAAAAAAAGATTATTAATAGGAAATAAATCATGGAATAAAAATATTAGCGGCCACCTGCGGAAGGAAGCTCCTCCTCAGGTTCTCTGTGTTGGTCTTCAGGGAGCGGAATCGCTTTCCTGACCTCCAGGGTACAGAGTGAACAGTCCGTTGTTGGGATGGCTGAGGTCCTTCACGATCTTCCTGGCCTTGGTCCAGCACCACTTACTATTGACTGGGTGCAGGTCAGGGAGCTCGGTGCAGATTCGGCACTCAGCTGATCGCACCACCCTCTGTTGAGCTCAATCGTCCTGCATGGTGTTGTTCCCGAACCAGGTTACGATGTTTCCTGTCAGAGTGCTCTCTGTGGTGCAGGAGTAGAAGTTCCTAAGTACCCTGGAGGGCAGTCTGAAGTCTCTCAAGCATCTCATGTGGTAGAGACGCTGCCGGGCCTTTTTCACCACGGTGTTGATGTGACAGGACCATGACAGGTTCTGCGTGATGTGAACTCCGGGGTATCAGAAGCTGTCCACTCTCTCCACTAGGCTCCTGTTAATCTGATCTGGCAGTTAGGAAATTGTAGGTCCACTGACACAGAGTTAGGCTGAATTCCAGTTGCTCCAGCTTGGTGGTGAGTGTGGAGGGGAATTATAGTATTTAATGCTGAACTGTAGTCAAGAAAGAGCATTTTAACATAATTCCCCTTCCTAGTGTTCAGGTGAGTGATAGATGTGAACGTTCAGTTGAATGGTTTGGAGGGTAAGCAAACTATGAAGATTCAAGTGTGTCAGGTAGTAAAAAAATGATGAAGTCTCTTACCAGCCACTCAAAGCACTACATCACTACTGAGGTGTGGGCTACAGGGCGATAATCGTTGCGGGAAGCAGGATGGGGTATCTTTGGGACAGGAACAATGATGGACACTTTAAAGCATGTGGTGGTTACCCACTAAGATAATGAGAGGTTGAATATCTCTGTGGTGCTAGCTGGACTGAGCAGGCTTTAAGGACTTGACTTGTCTTGCTGCTTTCCTGCTGCTTCCTGTTTCCTGAAGGCTCTTCTCATGTCATGCTCGGGGATGATGAATGCATTTTCGGTTTTGGCATTCTCTTCCTGTCTGCAGCCGATAACATTAGCATCACTAGCATCATTAGCTGCAGCCTAAATCGAGCATAAAATGTGTTTATCTCGTCTGCCAGAGTCACGTGCACATTTGTCATACACATTTGTGGCTTTACATATTACACTGCAACTTTACCAACACACTGTCACACTGTTCAAACACATAATAAAATATGAATTAAACCCTTCAAATACACTGTAGTAATACAAATATAAGTATGCATTAAAAATGTAAATAACCATAGCTGGCTGCGCACACCCAAGAGGATCACACAGAGAAGCATGAAATATACAACAGGCAGTGCGACATCACACTCTTACACTCTTTAAGTGGTGTATGAACATCTTTACATATGCGGAATTAATATTATTGATAATGTTATATTGTGTAATATTTATATGCACCCCTCACCCCCCCCCCCCCCCCCCCCCCCCGCCCAAATAACCTGAAATCCATTAAGGAAGATTTAATCTCATGAAATAGCCTTTGGACATCACTCTTGACGTATAAAGCATTAAATCGTCTCGCGCCGCAGTACCTGAGCGAACTGCTAGTGTCTTACGATCTGCCACGCCTACTTCGATCAAAGGATGCAGGCTGCTTATCAGTACCATGTATTATGAAAACTACAGCTGGGGGCAGAGCTTTTTCTTACAAAGCCCCAAAATTATGGAATAGTCTTCCAAATAGTGTTCGGGACTCAGACACAGTCTCAGTGTTTAAGTCCAGGCTAAAAACCTATTTATTTAGCCAAGCATTTTTATAAATAGATTAGCCTTAGGTAAAGGAGCAGATCTGGGGGACTCATGGACGTAGAGTATTATGGTGAACTGGTATGTTTGGATGCTGTCTTCCTCACTCTCATTGATCACTCAGGTTTGCTGACGGTGAGGTGATTGTTTGCTTTACATCTCAAGGAGTCCTCATGTTTGTGTTTCCTTCTGGCTCTTCCTTTTAGTTATGCTGTCATAGTTAGTCCTGCCGGAGTCTCTGCTTGCACTCTACAGTAAATACACTTTGCCCTCCGGACCTGTCTGACCCATCCTGGTGCCCCGCTTCTGGCTGAAGATCTCGTCACATGGATGCCCCGTGTGTCTCTCTGGGATGCGTCTGGTATCTGGGGATGATTCTCTCTACCTAAAAAATGGTTCTGGCCTCGACTGATGTTGGCAGCTGTTTCTTTGAGGACTTGACTGTTCGATAGTTCAGGACTGGAACTTCATACAAGTCTACCTGGGTCTTCAATAACTACCTGGACTTCATATTAACATCAATTAACATCAACTATTAAAGCTGAACTGCCTGCCAACTAACACACATGAATGCAGATCTTCTTCGTGAATTTGCAGATTTCCTCTCAAACCTGGTCGTTTCTGTAGACAAAGTGTTAATTGCTGGAGATTTTAATATTCATTTTGAAAACAGAACAGCATTTATGTCCATACTGGACTCGGTAGGAGTAAATCAGTGTGTAGTAGGACCCACTCATAAAGCAGGTCACACTTTAGATTTAATAATATTATTTGGATTAAGTATAAGAAATTTATTCACAATTCCACTATCTGAAGTTATCTCAGATCACTATCTTGTCTCAATTCAAGTGTGTCACAGTAATAATGTACACACAGCGCCGCGCTACCGTATGAAACGTACATTCACATCAACTACCAAACAGAGTTTTATCAGTAATCTCCCAGAGTTCCCAACTTCGATTAGATCACCGTCTGACCCCACAGAACTCGATCAGGCGACTGAATATTTAGAATCGACATTTCGCTATACCCTAGATAATGTAGCTCCAGTCAAAAGAAAAATTATTAGAGATAAGAAACTTGCTCTCTGGTATAACGATCACACGCGCACTTTAAAACAGACCGCTCGGAAATTAGAACGTAAATGGCGTCAAACTAAATTACTAGTATTTCAAATAGCATGGAAGGAGAGCATCCTGAACTATAGAAAAGCTCTTAGTGTAGCTAGATCAACATATCTCTCCACTCTTATAGAAAATAACAAAAATAATCCTAGATTCTTATTTAATGCTGTAGCCAAATTAACCAGAAATAAGACCACTGCAGAAATCTCCACAACAACATCATGCAATAGTGAGGACTTCATGAACTTTTTTATTAATAAAATTGTAAATATTAGGCATAAAATCTAGACACAATCTAGTATAATACAAAAATTACCCAGATTGCTTTGGGGTGTTGTTGGTGTTGATTTCTCCTTTTTAACCAAGGGTCCAATCCAGCTAATTCAATGTCTGTAGTGTGAATAAACTCAGTCACTGATATTCTCTGTCCTCTAAAACAGTCTTCTGTTCTGTCAGTAGTTACAACACCTACTTTTAATTTGCTATTACTTTTACATGTCACCATCTGTTACTCTGTGCTAAAGATACTTTGACACCTTACAATTTCCTCATTTAATTTCCTCAAATGTAGTGTACTTATCGTTGTGATGAATTTGAGTGGAGAGTTGTGGTTCTGCGTTGTTCCTGTTGGTTCTTCTGACCCATGGACTTTGCGTGCAGGTGAGGGTCTGTCGGGGTTTACAGGAGAGGTTACTAGCACATCACTCCTCACCCTTGTTGACCTCTGTGTTGTTTTCTCTTAGGTTCTGGAGCATGTTTGGGGGGGCTGGCATGTGTACCCACATCTCTGTTTTCACTACTTTAACTTCTGTTTGTGGTGTTAGGAGCACTTTCAGCGGGCCTGTAGAATAAAACCAGAGTTTTGCACAATAACACAACATTTCACCTTCACAATGTCCTTTTCCTTTTTACTTGCTCTTGCTTCATCTTAATTTCTTTATACAATATGTTATTAGTAAGACAAATGCACATACAGTACTATCGCTTATTTCCCCTTTTGACACAGGGACACAGGTCCTTACTCGTGTGTCTACTTGGCATAGAAAGGAAATAGCTATTTAGGTAAACATGGCTTGTGACATGGCATGGTTTTACCCCTTCTGTGAAAACACATCCCGCTTTTCTCCAGAGTATTTTCTCTTCAGAAGTGGCTGTGCTACTTTGTTAAGGGGAGGATTGCATTTACATTTTTAAAATTTCATGTGCTATCACCACGGCAACTTCTGTTAGCACCTATTTCTGTATCACAAAATGTTGGTCCATCCATGTTCATTTTATATCCGGATTCTGTAGTGGCGCTTACTATGGATCAATCCTAGGGGAACAAGGGGTAGCTCAGTGGTTAAGGCATTGGACTACGGTTGGGAAGATCCCAGGTTCAAACCCCACAACCACCAAGTTGCCACTGTTGGGCCCTTGAGCGCGGCCCTTAACCCTCAACTGCTCAGATGTGTAATGAGATGAAAAAAAAGTAAGTCGCTCTGGATAAGAGCGTCTGCCAAATGCCTAAATGTAAACAAAGTTGTTTAACAGTAGGCAAGGCAGCAGTGGTGTTCTCCTTCTGTGGAAAGGAGTGTTACAGGGTTAGAACTATACATCTTTTCAGCATTGTACTTTAACCACTCTGCTGTAAAAAAGTGTGATCCTTCTCTGTATTAAAGATACTGAAACTGCATGAACTAGAAATGTAATATTACTGTACCCCACTATACTGTATATCTTTATTCTACACCATTCTCTCAGTTTCTGGTCCTGCATGTAAACTCACGGGTGATCCTGCTGCTACAGGAAGTAAGCTACAGATCTCATTCTTTTTCTTTTTTTATGCTTCTGTAGCCAGACTGAACATTCTTATCATCATCTATTTCTGTAAAAGGCCTTTTAGAATTTGAAATGCCCAATATTAAAGTAGTTTATGATTCAGTTTTCCAAATTTAATTCAGTAAAAGATTATTTTGCTTGCGGAGTTAAACTAAGTGCACTGTTGACCAGTAGGCCCTTCCCATGAGTGTGTAGCTCACTGGGGCCTCGAGGATTGCATAGATCAAAATAACTTTTCTGCAGTAAAAACACTTTTAGGTTTTACATTTTTACTTTGGCATCATTTTTTTCTTATTTGTATTAAAATATTTTGGACTACTACTGTACTTGGATCCAAAATTTTATCTTGTCCCAAAACAATTTGCTCTAAAGACTTGACTTGTATGTGTGAATTGTAGCTTTGATATGGTTTTGCTTTATGACCTTGTTCTGTTGGACAATAAGGAGTTGCTGGTGTTTAACATGACAACAGCTTTCCATAAAGAATTAAACACTGGAATCATTTCAGCTAAAGACTCGGGTACGAGGGGAAGCTGTATGAAGTTTGTAGGACCTAAATTTTACTTTGGGGTGATCACCGCCAGTTCTATTCCCTTAATTAACCCTACATCGTGCTTGCCCTTAGCCCATACATTTTAGTGAGAAATGATAAACGTAAATTGTCTTTAAAAAATAAAATAAAAAGGCTTTGCATGCTGATAACCTCATTCTCTGCCTGTCCAGGTCTTGTGACTGTAGGTAGTGTAATATATCCAGTTCTTCTATACTTTACCACATAATTTACCAGCATTGCATCAGCATTTGTTTCTCTGTGATGTAATGTCAGATAAGAGGTTCATTCTCAACCACTCTCATTCATACCACATGTCGCTCAAAGGCCCAATTTTTATTTATTTTTTCTTTACTCATCCTTATTACTTTGAACCAATAACACATTAGAGGTGTCCCCACTGTAATGACACTTGTGTTACATTCTCTCATGTGCACACTGCTTATATCCACATTAACTTCACATCTGAGCTTATCTTAAAATAAAGAGATATGTGACATACAGTGTAATGTATTTACTGTCTATCATCGTAGCATTTACTGAACTCACAGCTGAAGTGCAGAGCTTCCGTTCATACACATACAAAAGGGGCAACGGATCACATTTAACAAGAGTGAGATCCTCAGGCTCAATACTGGTTTAGTCTCAAGAGTTTTATACCTAATTTACATGGGAAATCTCGGCCCAATAGATTTACTGGGCAACAATAAGAGAGCAAAAAGTAAAATTTTATCATGTGCACCTGGAAAAAGCCACACACTTGGCTTTGTGGAGCTTTCTTCAGCTGCATGTCCTGAAGTGCCCACAGAGTTCAGGAATCTTCCGCTCTGTTTCACTAGATTGTCAAATTTACACACTTTAATGACTGAATGACCTGCACAGAATCTACCAAAATGAATTTTGTTTATCATGGAGCTGCAATTCAATTGTTGGAATTTTGCTGATATACTTCAAGATCATACTTAACACATGTGCCTGTAGTGGATGTTTCTAAGATTTAAAAAATGCTTTATTAATCACACAAGAATCATTGAAAAACATAGCAAGCTTTTCTTTATTGCGATCAGAGCAAGAAGTGTTGACTCGCCCTCCCCTTCAGGCCGCATCACCTCGGTCCAGTCCCCTCCCCCTGCTTCTTCTTCCTTTCTGCCATCCTCCCATCGTGTTCTCTTCCTCTCTGTGCGCTTCCTCAACCTCAAGGAGATGTGTTCATCATGTCCATTCTCACAGGAAAGGCGTCGGTTTGCATTCAACAATGTGACCCACGTCACACACTCCTGATTATGTTGATTATTCCAGACAGGATTTTACATCATGTACTTGTCTTGGCCAGTTGCCTGAGTTTTGTGAAAAAGATTTTCCCCCTGGAATTCCACATTTCTCAATGTTATCTTTACCACAGAACCTCCACAAGATCTTTTTGTTTGTTTGTTTTACTGTTACCCATGATTTTTACTTGTCAATTTACGCGTGCCACTACCTCACACTGAACTCAGTCCCCTTGACTGTTACCTGTGCACCTTGCACCCTGACTTGATTTACCTCCGGAGGTTCTTACACTGAGCGCGTCCGCTGCGGGGCCAGGTTTTAGTAAACTGGCGAATTTAATACCCACCCTCTTTTTTTGTGCACCTTGCACTTTTGGGTACTTGACGGGTCCCTTACCCATGTGATAGATCTAAGTCTAAATCTATCTCAGTCACTGTGAGAAAGTGCACTTCTTACTCAGTTAATGACAACTTAATTTCCTTACCACACGATTTTAGTTCTTTTAACTGATTCTGGTGCTGAGATGAAGTGAAAAATCCTTCAAAGCGTCAGCGCTTACACCTCCCTGGGATTCTCCAATGCCCTCCTCAAGCACGGAATGCTGCCGACAACGCCAAGTTGTGGTGGAAATTCTGAAAACATAGTCATAAAGGTTTTATTTGAACTTCTGCAGAAGGACCAGAGTCTCATACAGCACACAGGTGCAGCATGGAGAAAGGTGATCTCGTTCTCTCAGCTGTCCCATTTTATACACAAACATCTCTGCTAACATAAACAATGCCCCATACTGTACATGAAGTTCCTACATTCAAACTCACGACTCTTTATCTGACCCAGACCAGATGTCCTCATGTTATCATTTATTCAGGGACAACTACAATCAGTTTCTTTCTTTTCCGCTTTCTGCCTTGTCTTTCTATGTTTTGTTAGACAGGTTTAAAGCTTCTATAGTCTACGTGGCACACTTACTACAAAGATCAGAATTAATACATCATTAAAATGGGTTTTTTCCATTACATAACACTTTATCACCAAGAATTTAACTATAAACTGACAGATTGTTTCATCTGATAAATGAGTCTGAATGAGTCTACTCCGTCAGGATATTTCCATAAGCACGAGCCCCGTCTAACTGGTTGCGGTGGTGATGTACTCACTGTTACTCAGAAAACAAGGCCCAGGTTTAACTCATTTGAAGTGCTCGTCATTAATGTTGCACTTAATGAAATACATAATAATCCCGCGCTATATTTTACTCTGGCCACCGTGTACAGACCCCCAGGGCCATATGTCGATTTTCTTAAAGAATTTGGACATCTGCAATCAGACCTAATTGTTAACTCTGACAAAGTGTTGATAGTAGGAGACTTTAACATTCATGTAGATGATGCTAACGACACTTTAGCCCTCGCATTTATGGACTTACTAAATTCCTTTGGGGTAAAACAAAATATAAATGGAGCAACTCACCGCTGTAATCATACGCTAGATTTAATTATATCCCATGGTATAGATGTCTCTAATATAGAGATTTTACCTCAAAGTGATATCACAGATCATCACCTCCTGATATATACTCTACCCGTAGAACAGATTAGCTGTGTCTCCCCACGTTATCGATTTGTTAGAAATATGAATCCGACTACTAAAGACAGATTCACAAGTAATCTACCGGATCTGTCCCAAATTCTTATTAGACCCCTAAATGCAGACGATCTGGATGAAATGACTAGCAGCATGGGTACTATTTTTACCAGAACATTAGACACTGTTGCTCCCATCAGATTAAGAAAAAGTTAGAGATAAAACACCTGCTCCTTGGTACAATAGTCATACTCGCGCCCTAAAGAGAGCAACCCGTAACCTCGAGCGAAAATGGAGAAAAACTAAATTAGAAGTTTTTTGAATTGCGTATAAAGACAGTATGTGCAGCTATAGACAGGCTCTAAAAACTGCTAGGACCGAGCATCTTAGCCAACTGATAGCAAAAAAACAAAACAATCCCAAGTTCTTATTTAGTACAGTGGCTCGCTTAACAAAACCGAATGTGGCGGAGCGCAGAGGCAAGAAAAGGTTTATTAGAATTCTGATTACGCCACCCTGGATAAAGGCCAGGGACCCTAATTAAGTAAATCTCGTCTAAAGGCACACAGGTCCGTTCACGAGATAAAGCAGGAGACTAGGGTATCCAATAGTATTAGATTTTATTACACATATTATTTTAAACAACTTAATTATAACAAATAAACAAAAAGAAAATCAATAACATAAAATGACTGGGACCAGTGGTTTACATAAAATGCACTCATGAGTAACCTGAATATCCAGAGCCTCAAGTTCAGGAACCGAGGCCGGGCGGCGGGGCCTAAGGGCGCAATCGGCCTACACAGCACAGAAACTTGCAATCACACAAGTGACTCACCACACATACACACGTGCTCGTATTCCAACCACTCAAATAGGAAACACTAGAATTCCACCGCTGCCATAAGCACCCGGCTCCTGTACAAAAAGAATCTGATGAAAGTACTAGACAAATACAGTCACACAAATAATGAACAAAGGTTGCCCACCCTCACAGCTGGCCCAGGATTACAATACATTAATCTAAACAAAAAATAAAATAAATAAATTCACATACAAAGACCTACAAGAAAATCTCCTTGGCCAAAGGCCAATAAGGTTTCCCCACGGTCTTATTCGAAATGCGTTCTCTACACACACATCCAGCATATAACAACCCGATACTCACTCACATTCATTCACAAAAACAAAAAGAGAAAAATGCGCGCACACACACACACAGTGACTTACAACCCAAAGGCTGTAAATTCCGGCACAGAAAGTAACAATTAAGCTTCAATTCGTAGCCTGGAAGCACACAAGACAAGAGAAACACACCCAAAAGAAGAACACAAAAACCAAATACTTGGAACAATGTAAATAACACAAACTTGAACAAAAAAATAAATAAGAAATTGTAACCGCCGCTACTACCAAGCGACACGGCTAACAACATTAGCAAACAAATTGTAACAAACAAACAGAACATAAAACAGAAAAAACAGCCTAAAACAAAACAGCAGCGCCCGCCGATAATGCTCTTTGCGTTGCAGCACCTCAGGAAGCTAGCACACGTCGCGCCACCCCAATCGTGCAATGTGGCACCAAGTCTCACCAGAAGGGCATTTAAGCCAGGTTCCGGGAAGCTGAAAGCTCAATCAGTTCTACAGGAAGACTGCCAGTTTGTTGGGAGGAACAATCACTTCCACAACAGGTGAATGCCCGTACCCGCTGACTTAAATCAGGCTTGCTGAACTGCAACACAATCACCTCCGACTTCCCGGTTCTGTTCTGGGTGTGACGACATACAATGAAAGCTATGGGACGGGACCTGTCAGCCCAGGCCGCCTTACCCCCAGCTTAAATAGTATTGGACCAACCCCCAATAGGACAGTCAATTAGGAACACAGCCAACCAGAGACAGGTAGGAAGAATTTTACTCATCCTGCCACACTAAGATGCCTGCAGAGAGCATTATATCACAGTTTAGTAGTGAAGACTTTATAGACTTCTTTAATGAAAAAACTAATAGTATCAGGAAGAAAATAACGGAGGTTCAACCGATAATAGTATCTCATGATTTAGTTTAGCCTTAAGTTTCACATTTAGATTTTCAGTGCTTTACAAGTGTAGGACAGGAAGAGCTTTATAAACTTATCACCTCAGCTAATTCAGCAACGTGCCTGTTAGATCCAATCCCAACCAGATTTTTAAAAGAAGTGATGCATACGGTTGGAGAGCCACTTTTAAACATTATTAATTCTTCATTATATTTAGGTCACGTCCCTAAACCTTTCAAGTTGGCAGTTATTAAGCCTCTTCTTAAAAAATCTAATTTGGACGCAAATTAAATAGCAAATTACAGACCAATTTCAAACCTTCCGTTCATATCAAAAATATTGGAAAAGGCAGTATCTGCTCAAATATGCACATTCTTGCAGTAAAACAACATCCTTGAAGAATTTCAGTCAGGTTTCAGGCCCCATCATAGTACAGAAACTGCACTAGTTAAGATTGCAAACGACTTGTTTTTAGCTTCGGACCAAGGCTGCATCTCAATACTAGTCTTACTTGATCTTAGTGCTGCATTCGACACCATAGATCATAATATTCTCATAGATCGCTTACAAAATCACATAGGTATTCAGGGACAGGCATTAAAATGGTTTAGATCATACCTGTCTGATCGATACCATTTTGTAGACCTAAATGGAGAACTGTCTGGTGTAATGCCAGTGAAATATGGGGTCCCACAAGGGTCAGTTTTAGGACCTCTGCTGTTCTCAATATACATGCTTCCCCTGGGAAACATCATTAGAAGGCATGGGAGTTATTTTCAATTGTTATGCTGATGATACCCAATTATATATCTCAACAAAACCAGACGAAATACCTAAATTATCTAGATTAACCGAGTGTGTTCAGGACATAAAAGATTGGATGACCAATAACTTCCTTTTACTAAATTCAGATAAGACAGAGATATTACTCATCGGCCCAAAAACCAGCACACAACAGCTTTCACAATTCAGCCTGCATTTAGAAGGATGTACTGTTACTACCAGCTCAACAGTAAAAGACCTGGGTGTAATATTAGACAGTAACTTGTCCTTTAAAAATCATATTTCCAATATCACAAAAACAGCCTTTTTCCATCTTAGAAATATCGCCAAACTTAGGAGTATCTTATTCAATTCAATTCAATTCAATTTTATTTGTATAGCGCTTTTAGCAATTTTCCATTGCCGCAAAGCAGCTTTACACAGACAAAAGAATTATTTAAGTTTGTATGAAATGTGAATTTGTATGAATCAAAATGGTCAGTTTGTCCCTGGTGAGCAAGCCGAGGGCGACAGTGGCAAGGAAAAACTCCCTGAGATGGTAATAGGAAGAAACCTTGAGAGGAACCAGACTCAACAGGGAACCCATCCTCATCTGGGTGAAACAGAAAGCAGTAAATAATCTGCATTTATACAGTGTGTAGGGTGGGAGGCAGTTCAGCTATAATAGCTGATGTTAATTGATGTTAATATGGAGTCCAGGTAGTTATTGAAGACTCAGGTAGACTTGTAAGAAGTTCCAGTCCTGAACTATCGAACTGTCAAGTCCCCAGAGAAACAGTTGCCAACACCAGTCAAGGCCAGAACCATTTTCTAGGTAGAGAGAATCATTCCCAGACACCAGTCGCATCCCAGAGAGACACACGGGGCATCCATGTGACGAGATCTTCAACCAGAAGCGGGGCACCAGGATGGGTCACACAGGTCCGGAGGGCAGAGGGAGTCTGGATCACTGGCAGCTCAGGAACGACATGTGTAGCTCGACAGAGAGAGAGAGAAAGAGTGAAAGGGGGAGACAGTAGAAGAGAGGAAAGAGAAAGAGGGGGGGAAAGAGAAGAAGAAGAGAGATGGCAGTTAGGTATGGTCACAGTCACACAATGTATAATGTGAATGTATATTAACTGTAGAGTGCAAGCAGAGACTCCGGCAGAACTAACTATGACAGCATAACTAAAAGGGAGAGCCAGAAGGAAACACAAACATGAGGGCTTCCTGACATGTAAAGCAAACTATCACCTCACCGTCAGCAAACCTGAGTGATCAATGAGAGTGAGGAAGACAGCATCCAAACATACCAGTTCACCATAATACTCTACGTCCATGAGTCCCCTCAGATCTGCTCCTTTACCTAAGGCTAATCTATTTATAAAAATGCTTGGCTAAATAAATAGGTTTTTAGCCTGGACTTAAACACTGAGACTGTGTCTGAGTCCCGAACACTATTTGGAAGACTATTCCATAACTTTGGGGCTTTGTAAGAAAAAGCTCTGCCCCCAGCTGTATTTTTCATAATACGCGGTACTGACAAGCAGCCTGCATCCTTTGATCGAAGTAGGCGTGGCGGATCGTAAGACACTAGCAGTTCGCTCAGGTACTGTGGCGCGAGACCATTTAATGCTTTATATGTCAAGAGTAGTATTTTAAAATCAATGCGAAATTTCACAGGGAGCCAATGGAGTGAAGATAAGATAGGGGTGATGTGCTCATATCTTCTGGTTCTAGTGAGGACTCTCGCTGCTGCATTCTGGACTAGCTGAAGCTTATTTATGCATCTAGCTGAACAACCAGACAGTAAGGCATTACAATAGTCCAACCTAGAGGTGATAAAAGCATGAACTAGTTTTTCTGCATCGTTTAGCGACAATAAATTTTTTATCCTGGCAATATTTCTGAGGTGAAAGAATGCTATCCTGGTAATATTATCTACATGTGCTTCAAATGAAAGGCTGGAATCAATAATCACACCAAGGTCTTTCACTGTTGCATTTGATGGAACAGAAAGGCCATCTAAAGTTACGGTGTGATCTAAAATTTTACTCCTAGCTGTATGCGGTCCTATGACTAGAACTTCTGTCTTATCCGGATTTAGCAGAAGGAAGTTAATTAGCATCCAATTTCTTATGTCCTGCACACATTGCTCAATTTTAGTAAGCTGTTTTTTCTCATCAGGTTTTGCTGAGACATATAACTGTGTATCGTCAGCATAACAATGAAAACTAATACCATGCTTACGGATTATGTTGCCCAGAGGAAGCATGTAATGGGAAAAAAGCAGTGGACCTAAAACTGAACCCTGCGGAACGCCACTAGAGAACATGCAGAATAATCACCATTTAAGTCTACATACTGATAACAATGGGTCAGATAGGATCTGAGCCAGGAGAGGGCTGTACCCCTAATTCCCACTACATTTTCTAATCTGTGAAGAAGAATAGCGTGATCAACGGTGTCAAAAGCTGCACTGAGGTCGAGTAATACAAGTATAGTTACACAACCCTGATCAGAGGCCAATAGGATGTCATTTACTACTTTAACGAGTGCTGTCTCTGTACTGTGATGAGGCCTAAATCCTGACTGATACAGTTCATGTATGCCATTTCTATGTAGATATGAGCATAGCTGCTCCGCTACTATCTTTTCCAGAATCTTAGAGATAAAGGGGAGGTTTGATATTGGCCTGTAACTGGACAGCTGACAGGGGTCGAGGTTAGGTTTCTTAATTATTGGTTTGATAACTGCTAATTTAAAAGATTTTGGAACATAACCAATGCTGAGTGAAGAATTAATTATTCTCAACAGGGGTTCTGTTATTGCTGGTACTATCTGTTTAAGAAAATGTGTCGGTACAGGATCTAATATACAGGTTGATGAATTTGCAGAAGAGATGAGTGAAATTAGTTCATTCTCTTCAAGGGGAGTAAAGTATTCTAGGTTCTGATCTGACATGGCTAGATTAACATCTGCATCAATTACATTGTTCGGTTTCAAAACCTCAATTTTATGCCTAATATTTACAATTTTATTATTAAAAAAGTTCATGAAGTCCTCACTATTGCATGATGTTGTTGTGGAGATTTCTGCAGTGGTCTTATTCCTGGTTAATTTGGCTACAGCATTAAATAAGAATCTAGGATTATTTTTGTTATTTTCTATAAGAGTGGAGAGATATGTTGATCTAGCTACACTAAGAGCTTTTCTATAGTTCAGGATGCTCTCCTTCCATGCTATTTGAAATACTAGTAATTTAGTTTGACGCCATTTACGCTCTAATTTACGAGCGGTCTGTTTTAAAGTGCGCGTGTGATCGTTATACCAGGGAGCAAGTTTCTTATCTCTAATAATTTTTCTTTTAACTGGAGCTACATTATCTAAGGTATAGCGAAATGTCGACTCTAAATATTCAGTCGCCTGATCGAGTTCTGTGGGGTCAGACGGTGATCTAATCGAAGTTGGGAACTCTGGGAGATTACTGATAAAACTCTGTTTGGTAGTTGATGTGAATGTACCTTTCATACGGTAGCGCGGCGCTGTGTGTACATTATTATTGTGACACACTTGAATTGCGACAAGATAGTGATCTGAGATAACTTCAGATAGTGGAATTGTGAATAAATTTCTTATACTTAATCCGAATAATATTATTAAATCTAAAGTGTGACCTGCTTTATGAGTGGGTCCTACTACACACTGATTTACTCCTACTGAGTCCAGTATGGACATAAATGCTGTTCCCAGAGGGTCTTCTGGGTTTTCAAAATGAATATTAAAATCTCCAGCAATTAACACTTTGTCTACAGAAACGACTAGGTTTGAGAGGAAATCTGCAAATTCACAGAGAAATTCCGAGTACGGCCCTGGAGGTCTGTAAATGACAATTAGCGGGATCGACTGAGCTGACTTAATATAGTTAAATACACTTATGTTACTATAAAGAATTTCAAATGAATTAAATTTGTGTCCTTGTTTTTGTACAATAGTCAAATTATCATTGTAAATAACTGCGACGCCTCCTCCTCTACCAGTTAACCGAGGCTGGTGTATGTAGCTGTATCCAGGAGGACTAGCTTCATTTAGAGCTACATACTCGTCCTGTTTAATCCAGGTTTCTGTTAAACAGAGAATATCAAATTCCTGATCTGTGATAATTTCATTAACTATAACTGCTTTAGATGCGAGAGGTCTAATATTTAACAGTCCTAGCTTCAGATCAGAGGTGCCGGCTGCGCATTCAGTATGATCTGAGTTTGTGGTCTTTATGTTAATTAAATTACTAAAACAGACTTTCTCAGTCTTTCTAAATTTGTTTTTAACTCGGGGAACAGACACAGTCTCAATACAGTGAACCCTGATTGACGACTCTATGCAGCTAGCAGACGGTTGGTTTAACCTGTCTGTCTGCTCCCTGGCCTGGGCTCTGGATTGTCACCGATTAACTAGGCCTCTTCTGAGACTATGAGCTATACTACAAGAAATGAGAGCAGCACCTTCCAGAGTGGGATGGACACCGTCCCGCCCTAACAGGCCAGCTTTGCCCTCAAAGGTCTTCCAATTATCAATGAAGCCCACGTTGTTTTCGGAGCACCACCTGGACATCCAGCGGTTCAGCGACCATAACCTGCTGTAAGTTATGTCACCACGTCTCATTGGGATGGGACCAGAGCATACTACTCCATCGGACATCGCCTTCGCTAGTTTAAACACCTCTATAAAGTTATTCTTACTAACCTCTGACTGACGAAGGCGTATATCGTTAGCTCCAGCATGTACTACTATCTTGGAGAACCTGTGCTGTCCTAGAGCCCTAAGATTACCTGCTATGTCCGGTGCTCTGGCTCCCTGGATACACCTAACCACTGCCGCTGGCGCCCCTAAAGGCTTAGCTAATTTCACGTGCCTCATTATAGAGTCTCCTATAACCAGAGCTCTTTCAGGTTTCTCAGCGGGTGCATCACTGAGGAGAGCAAACCTGTTGGACACGTGAAGCGCAGAAGAGGTGTGCTCCGGTGGGCTAGCCTTAGCGTTAGCTTTGGCTGATCGAGTATGCCGCCGAGTCGTCACCCACTTGCCCCGCTGTGAGGGCTCTAATGCCGGAGTCGGGGGCTGGTTATCTCCGCCTGCGGCACCCAGACTGTCCGCTACAGGAATAACACTGCTCTCACACTCTCTAACCCTCTCTAAAGTCTGGATGCGCTCCTCTAACGCTGATATCTTCTCCGTCAGAGTGCTCACTAACACACACCTATCACAAATAAAATTACCACTAACGACGGAGGAAGAATGTCTAAACATCCTGCACTCTACACACTGAACGAGCTGAATATTAGACATGATATCGTACCTGAGTCGGAGTTTTAGTTGTTTGGAGCTGAATTCCGTTTGTTGTTCTTAGAAGAAGAAACTCGCGCGTTCTCCAAAAAGCGCAAAAAAAGGCGAAGCCAAATAGTATGAGATGTAAAAACTAGTTGCTATTAATATTATTATTGTATAAATGAAAAAGTATGTAATTTAAACGCTAACACAAACGCAAACTTTCGCGGCAACGATACAAAAACAGGAAGCTACGTCTTATCCGTATCTGATGCAGAAAAACTAGTTCATGCATTCATGACCTCCAGACTGGACTATTGTAATGCATTACTAGGTGGTTGTCCTGCATCCTCAATAAACAAGCTTCAGTTAGTCCAAAATGCAGCCGCCAGGGTTCTCACCAGATCCAGAAAATATGATCATATAACCCCAATATTATCATCCCTGCACTGGCTACCTGTTCAGTTTAGAATTAATTACAAAATAGTATTACTTACATACAAGGCTTTAAATGGTTTAGCTCCCTCATACCTAACCAGTCTTCTGATACGCTATAATCCACCACGCTCCTTAAGATCACAAAACTCCGGACTTCTGGTAATTCCCAGAATTTCAAAATCTACAAAAGGGGGCAGGGCAATTAGGCATACGCGTAACTCATCCCATAACTTCATACTCCAGTACATCTATCCTGAATGGCAACTACGCTAATTCTCTCCATCTGTTCTGTATTTTTCTACCCATCCCGAGGCATCTGGAGATTGTACCAGCTTCAGTAGACAAAGGCCAACCCTGTGAGGATCCTGAGGCATCCAGAGAAGGACCAGCTCCAGCTGGATTCTGCTTTATGATGGTTGGAGCTACACATCCTGCTCCTGTGCTCCCAGTGATCCAGACCCCATC
Organism: Clarias gariepinus; assembly: GCF_024256425.1. NCBI lineage: Eukaryota > Metazoa > Chordata > Actinopteri > Siluriformes > Clariidae > Clarias > Clarias gariepinus. Next base: position 405,040 of record NC_071111.1, on the reverse strand, counting down.
TGCCCTCTGCACCTACTGACTCATCCCTATGCTTTTTCCTTGCCACCGTCGCCGTCACCCTTGGCTTGCTCATCAGAGACATTTCATTCATCATTTATTCATCTCATTATTATCTAGACACATTTTTCTCACACATACACAATTTATTATAATTTTTTTATTATTAATATTATTATAATATTTTAATGAATTTCTTTCATTTTTGTGAAGCTGCTTTGAGACAATGACCATTGTTAAAAGCGCTCTATAAATAAAATTAAATTGAATTGAATTTAATAAAACAGATCTACATATTTTATCCATTACACCTCTCCGGCGTATCCCTGAGCTCCGAGTGCAGCATATAGATGATGCATAATTCTGATTGGTTAAGCCTGTTCCTCACTCTCCTGTTTCTTATTACTCAGCCTAAGGGATTCTTAAGGTTATGTAAGATTAGAACTGGTTAAACATGACATTAGATAAATGTTGTAATAAGGATTATATGTTGATCTGAAAATGACTTCCACTGGAGTGTTTCATCTGATGTGTCTGACGTGATTAATCATCACTACTGAAACCTGCAACGTACTGTACAGTGTGTCCTCATTCCTCCATCTCAAGACTAACAGTTCCTGTCTGATAAGGCATCAACTCTGTCACCAGGTTCTCTTACCTCAATTAATCCTGTATCGTACTTGGACTAGATGAATTCATTAATTATGTATATTAATATCTAACATATCTATTATAAACTGTATATTTTTACTCAATATCACATTTATTAATTTTATTATATTTATTAATTATACAGTATTTAAACCTCTAACATGCCTGAAGGTAAACTTTATCAAGGGTGTAGATACTTTCGCCACACACACACACACACACACACACACACAGCCATGATATGAGTTCATTTCTCTTAATAAATATGTAATAATATATGTATGATGTTTTCATGTCACGTGTCACAAACGTTTAAGTGCTGCTGTATTTCCTAACAGATAACTGTATAATAATGAATAATTATTACTATTAGAACTATAAATATTTATATATAATAACCTGAATATGTAAAGAACAGTGAAGCGGTGCGCTGTAGTGAGCGAGGGAGGTTCAGGACATGGAGTAAAAGTAAAGAAGTGTTCTGCGTTTTTTACAGTAAAGCTCCGCCCATGGGCCCTCTCTCAACACACACATACTCTCAACACACACATACTCTCTCACACACACACACACACTCACACACACACACACACACACAGTCTTGAGTGCGGTTCTACTTCTCATCCTTGTTAAGGTAATTTCTTTACGTGTATTTTTATAATAATTACAGACATTTTAATGATGATCTCCATAAAACTATATTATTATAGAGTCAGTTATTGTTTCTGTGACAGATTATTGAACCAATTTAAACAATGATACTAATATTGTATCCTATTTATTAATTATTTAATAAATCCAATGTCTTTTAAATTAAATAGTTTATTTAAATTCCTGGAAGAATCATTTTAGCTTGAAGTCTAGTTTAATGTCTTTAGGATTTTTTCTTTATTATTAATATCTTTTTTAACAAAAATATCCTGCAAGTCCTGCATATGTATGTTTATGTGTGTGTGTGTGTGTGTGTGTGTGTGTGTGTGTGTGTGTGTGGGTTAGGGTTAGGGTTAGGGTTAACACACACACACACACACACACACACACACACACACACGCTACATCCATGCAATGACTGATCTTTGAAGTGATGAAAGTAGAACACATGCCACCTTCGTAACATTTACAGCGGTGTGTGTGTGTGTGTGTTTGTGTGTGTGTGTGTTTGTGTGTGTGTGTGTGTGTGTTTGTGTGTGTGTGTGTGTGTGTTTGTGTGTGTGTGTGTTTGTGTGTGTGTGTGTGTGTTTGTGTGTGTGTGTGTGTGTGTTTGTGTGTGTGTGTGTTTGTGTGTGTGTGTGTTTGTGTGTGTGTGTGTGTGTGTGTTTGTGTGTGTGTGTGTGTGTGTGTGTGTGTGTGTGTTTGTGTGTGTGTGTGTGTTTGTGTGTGTGTGTGTGTGTGTGTGTGTGTGTGTGTGTGTGTGTGTGTGTGTGTGTGTGTGTGTTTGTGTGTGTGTGTGTGTGTGTGTGTGTGTGTGTGTGTGTGTGTGTGTGAGAGAGAGATAGGGAAACAGGGGGGAGAGAGACTGAAGTAAATAACAGGATGATGAAGCAGCGTGTTCTTAAACAGAGAAATGTTTAAATAGGAGATTTTATTCAGTCGCTCGTGTTGTATCTTCACTGCTGCTGATCAGATCTACTCAGGGACAGTTTACACAATGTTCGGTTTTCTCTCAGATGTCCAAGGAGTCCCAGGTGTCTGAGACGTCTCAGGTGGCCAAGACGGTGCTGGAGCTGGACGCCACGGAGGCTCAGGGCCTAAAACAGGGAATCAACTTTAGGAAAAACAAAGAAGGAAAATGTTTCATCATCTACAAAAATAAGAATGTGATCCGAGCCTGCAGGAACCAGTGCAAACACCAAGGAGGACTCTTCAACCAGGACATGGAGGACATGGACGGCAGGTGTGTAAAACAACAACAGATTGCTGAAAAGGATGTCAAATCCCACAGAATTGATTTTAGGGCCAGCGTTAATGATGTGGGTGAAGCCACACAGGCTGATTACTGCAACAGGAGGTGGTTTAGTTCTTAGACAGATTATAGATTAAAGTGATAGAGTTACATGTGAGGTGTTTGCCAGATGCACAGAATATAATATTCGACATTTTATACACATTTTATGCGCTTTACAAACTACTATTACTGTAAAGTGCCAAAAATGTAAAATTGGGCCACACAGACATATAATATGACCAATAATGATCAGATGTCTTTCTTTGGTGAGACAGTTTGGTGACATCATTCCCATATTGTGATATATCCAAAAACTGAAGTGCGGAGTTCACTGTCTGCAGCCTCGCCCCCCCTCGACACACACTGCAGGACTTCCATATAGTGTGCTTAGAAGAAGTCTATGGTGTGAACTTAGACTGTGTGGAGCTCTTAGCCAGCGGCGCGAATCAGACGAATCAGAAGCCAAGGCAGGGGACGCTGGGACGCTGGCAGGCGCCTCCACAGTCACACCAGCCTGTCTCCATATCCCCGTCGTTCTGGTAAAACCTGTAGTTTGATGTGTAGTTCAAATGTGAGCATCTACTGTACACGCAGCCTCCACTATGGTTGTGTTCAACCATGGAACAGATACAACCGTTAACATCTGCAGCGATCGTTAATATGAGACAGGGGAATAAAAGAGGAATCAAAACTCTCAAAATATTACACTATTGATCTGACCACATTACAGAATAAATACATTAAACATGTAATAATGTAATGCAGTGTGTGTGTGTAGGTGTGTGTAGGTGTGTGTGTAGGTGTGTGTGTGTGTGTGTGTGTGTGTGTGTGTGTGTGTGTGTGTGTGTGTGTGTGTGTGTGTATGTGTGTGTATGTGTATGTGTGTGTGTGTGTGTGTGTATGTGTGTAGGTGTGTGTGTGTGTGTGTGTGTGTGTATGTGTGTGTGTAGGTGTGTGTGTGTGTGTGTGTATGTGTGTGTGTATGTGTGTGTAGGTGTGTGTGTGTGTGTGTGTGTGTGTGTATGTGTGTAGGTGTGTGTGTGTGTGTGTGTGTAGGTGTGTGTGTGTGTGTGTGTATGTGTGTAGGTGTGTGTGTGTGTGTGTGTGTGTGTGTGTGTGTGTGTGTGTGTGTGTGTGTATGTGTGTGTGTGTGTGTGTGTGTGTGTATGTGTGTGTAGGTGTGTGTGTGCATGTGTGTGTATGTGTATGTGTGTGTGTGTATGTGTGTGTGTATATGTGTGTGTGTGTGTGTGTGTGTGTGTGTGTGTGTGTATGTGTGTGTAGGTGTGTGTGTGTGCATGTGTGTGTGTGTATGTGTGTGTGTGTGTGTGTAGGTGTGTGTGTGTGTGTGTGCATGTGTGTGTGTGTATGTGTGTGTGTGTGTGTGTAGGTGTGTGTGTGTGTGTGTGTGTGTGTGTGTGTGTGTGTGTGTGTATGTGTGTGTGTGTGTGTGTAGGTGTGTGTGTGTACAGCGTGTACAGGTATGACATGTGTATATAACCATTGTGAAACAGGACAGTCTTAAGCCCTAGCGTTGATGCTGAAACTGTACCAGTCCCACATGGCCTACAACCTGCCCTGACTGCATACCTCGACATGCACGAGCTCCACAAGTCATTGTACAAATAAAAACCTTCAACTGTGAGAAGAAATGGCAAAAACTGAAGATTTCACTGAATCTCACTTACAGGCTGTTTTTAAGATTAACAGCCCCAAATCTATAACGTTCACAAATCGTTCTTTTGTTAAGTGTAATTAAGATACTTCATTTTGTAAAGGACTTTTCCGGGGCGTCTTCATGTGGGAAACGATCTGAGTGGTTGTCCATGCTGTGTTTATATTAACTCAGGAACAGTACAATGATCTCCAGACAACAATATAAACACAGTGCCAACGTGACTGTTGAATGGCTACATCAGTAATGCTTCATCACAAAAGGCTGAAACATCCACACGGCCCAGACTCGCTCTGAGAACTACAAAGCTTTGGTAGATCTGTAGTAAAAGATAAAGAAGGACTTTCACTCTACTTTGCAGGACAGTAACGTATCTGTGATAAATACAGTCTTCTTCTTCTTCTTCTTCTTCTTCAGACTACAGCATCCTGAGGACCTCCACAAATAGGAGATCATACAATAACCATTTCAGCATTCAAAAGCAGTGCGTGTGTGTGTGTGTGTGTGTGTGTGTGTGTGTGTGTGTGTGTGTGTGTGTATGTGTGAGACATTAAAACCACTCAGTCACTAACCACAAGTATGAGAATCACAGAGCTCAGCTTTTTCTCAGTCTGATGATGAACTGAAACCCTTGACATGTATCCTGTGGTTTTCTCTGCTGCTGCCACGAGCGTCTTTAACTACTGGAGTCAATTGAAGTTTGTGTAATGTTTAGTATGTTTCTCAGGAATTATTTCTCATGATTCAAAACAATATTTAAAAAAGGTTTTGTGTCATTTCCTTCACTTGGTCTGCTTTGATGTTAAGCTGTGCAGTAAACACTGGGCTTATTTAGCAGCGGTAGCTAAGCTAGATAGGTTCCTCACTAATGTTAGCATTACATCCTTCCTTGTTCAGCATCTTGATCATGTCAAACTGTTACAGTGTTGAAATCAAATCTTTAGTCTGGTTGATAAAACAGAAAGTAAAACAACTGACCTACTTAAAGCCAGGGTTCCATTACATATGGTCTACACTGCAACAAAGGACGTCTTAGCAAGTGGAATATATTTAAATCTATTGAGCACACATATCGTCAGTAGTGCAACAAAAAAATCAATTCCTGAAAACTAGCAGAATTATCTGTATAATAGATCATTATAACTTATTCTATGAACAAACGATGTTTATGTGAGGGTTAGGAGTCAGCTAGGGTAACGCTTACGAAAAGAAACAACAAAAAGCAAAAATCTACAAAACTCTTCAGTTATGAGAGTGTGAACATGTGATATCTCGCTGCGTGACAAAACCAGGTGCCTAACCATTCTGGAAGTTTCTAATGAGGAAGCACATGTACAGATGGACATGATGGGTTTTGGCCGGACCACATATGAGTGCAATGCACACAATGCACACAATACACACAATACACACAATACACACCATACACTCAGTGCACACAATACACACCATACACATATAACCCTCTTTAACAGAATTAATTGTTGGAGCTGTGTTTGATTTATAAGTATATAAACATTATAATAACATTAGATGTTCAATCCATTGTGTTTTACTTTTGATCTAGTTATTTGAAATTAAATGCTTTTTATAGACATTTCAAGTCATTGTGTGATTTAAAAAAAACAACCCGTATGTATAAGTAGAGGGAAGACGACAGAGAGGGTAGGCTTCAGGCTCGTCCCAGTCGCAGGACGTAATACAGCACCAGGGTGGATAGGAAATGTCAGAATAACACTCACAAGAGACTTTACATAAACCAAAGTAGCAAAAACGAGTGTAAAGAACTCCAGAGGTTTCTCTGTATATTAACAGGTTTGTTATAATATGAATATTACACAAAGTATTTGTTTCTAAGCCAATTATCTCATGATCTCGTTTTGTTTGTTGCTGCTTCAGAGCCAGACTGAATAAAAATCTAAATTTAGTTCTTCATGATAATAAAATATCTTGTTTATTAGCAGTGCTCTATTATTCTGTTGATAAAAGAGTTTACCTACAGTCTCACCAGCTACTAGAGCACAGGACCAGACGAAAACCAGTGTTTAGATAATCCTGCTTTATGGCACTAATTAAATCTTACGCTCATACTATGCTACTATTTTTTAGTCCAAAATATTTTTAATCTAATATGAAAATGCTTGTTTAATTATTGTGGTATCATTATATTAGGCAACAATATGAAACTATATAAATCTGTATGTTTCAGGACTGTTCGCTGCTCTAAACATTTTTGGAAGCTGAATGTGGCCACCATGAAGTACGTCAACCCTCCAGACAGCTTCGCCCAGGACGAGCTCGGTGAGGAACATTCACTACATTATCAGAAACTGTAGAAACCTTTCGATCTATCCCTTAGTCCTGCTTTAATCCCAACACCATCAATCCCTCAGTCCTGAACACTGGAAGACTAGGAGATGTTTTATGTTCTCACTTAACGTTGCAGAATATATCATCACTGGAACAGTACTGCAGTACTAGAGTTTTAAAATGCTACTATATAAACTATTTGAAATAATCAGTACTTCCACTATGCCCATAGCAACAGAGCAACAGTGGTGAGGCGACCTGGAGGGAAATGTACACATACTCTCAATCACATCTACACATACAAACTCCAACTCTACCTCCAGGGTGTAATCTCTCAGACATGCAGGTCTCTGGGTGTTTATAGTGATGGAGTCACTGCACGACCTGTGCACAACGCTACAGAGGTGAAGGGTCACAGGATATCTAACACACTGCAGCATTAGGATACTGTATAGATCCAGGATTTATAGACTTTAATAGCATGGCTGTTAATAGTCAATAATATACACAGCAGACTCACATTGAAATTAATAACAAATAAGAAAAGGTTTTCTAGATTCTGTATTTTGTGAATAAATCACTCCCCCTGCTGCAGTGTGTTTATTACTGTAACCCCGTTGTTCATCTACAGAAGGCTTGTGTCTCTCTGACAGGAGCTACTGTATGAAAAGTATCATAAAGTAATAAAACACATGAAATTACTGTATCAAAAAAAATGATATTGTGACATTATTCTCAGTCTCATTGGTTTGGGATTAAATTTGGAAGTGTCAGGGTGCCTTGTTTACTGGAGTCTTTAGTCACGTAGGATCACTTTGCTTCCCTTAACCATCAGGGACATCGCATGAAATAGCATTTAAAGAAAAATAGTTATATAAAATAATCAGTTTTTTGTATTTTTTTACACTGTGTTATCTTTATTCTCTACACGCCTGCATTCAGGAGTATTTATAAACACATCGTAACCCAGGAAAGGTATATTTATGTTCAGTTAATCACTACACTTGATTATCACTACACTTTTCTCTCACATGCTGCTTTCCATTATAGAGCTGAACCCATGTGTGTGTGTGTGTGTGTGTGTGTGTGTGTGTGTGTGTGTGTGTGTAGAGGTGACACAGTGTGAAGACGGGCGGTTGGAATTTGTGGAGTTGGACCCTCCTGACCCTTGGACAGCTGATCCCAGAATTGTTGAGGAACTACAGCCTGGAGAGGTTACGGTAATACACACACACACACACACACACACACACAAACACTCACACACACACAGAAATAGATCAGGCGTCGGTTCTTCGTACGTCGCTAACTCAGTTAGCTGGATTTGATTGTTGTGGGTTTGTCCTCACTGACTCACGTGGGAAAAGAAAAGTATCTTGCACATATATATTTATATATAATCGCTATCAAATATTATATTAGAACATAAATGTATAGGTTTATTATCATCAACTACTGTATGATATTATTATTATAATAAACCCTCGGCACGAGACAGCCGTCAAGACCATTAATACAAATTCTTGTATAATTTTTATTTTGTGGAACCTCGGATTACGAGCATAATTCATTCCAGAAGCAGGCTCGTATTCCAAAACACTCGTAAATCAAAGCCAATTTTCCAATAAGAATAATAGAAATTAAAATAATTCGTTCCACAGCCCAAAAAAATAAATACATTAAAATAATTAACACAAAACATAAAGTAAAAATAAAACAAATTAACCTGCACATTTCCTGAAAACAAGGAAAAAAATCTTAACAGATAAGTGTCCATTTATGCGCACAGGCGCCGTGTGTGTTTTTCTCTCTCCTGCACTGCTGACACAGTGCCGGTTGTGTGTGAGCGAAGCACCCCCTCTGTTTTACAAACACACACACACACACACAAACACATTAAAGGCGAGAGAGAGAGAGAGTGAACTGGCACGGTGTCAAATTACGCGTGCGCACAATTAACACACACTGCAGTGCAAGAGAAAGAAAAACACACACGCGGATGTTTGCAGCAATGAGATTCAGCAGGGGAGACGATTCCGCAGCGCAAGAGAGAGAAAAACCGTTGGCTCAGTTATGATCACGTGACACTCGGCATCAAATCAAGAAGCGCATGCATGATACATGCTACTCTGTGCTCGTAAACCAAGACAATGCTCGTTTTCCAAGTCAAAATTTATTAAAAATCTTTGCTCGTCTTACGGAACACTCGTAAACCGAGTTACTCGTAATCCGAGGTTTCACTGTATAGTATTTATATACAAATTTTATTATAAAATAAACAATATAAAAGTATATTTTTATTTGCAAAAATATAAAAAAAATCTATTTTTTATATACAACATATTTATTTTAAAATTGCTTATTGTATTTTATTGTCAACTAAAATACAATTGACAAATAAAATACAATTGTCGACTGTCGATGCATATCGCCTTTTAAATCAACACACGAACGCGCAATAATCCTAGACAACTTAATCCAGCCATACTAATCATCAACAACAGGTGAGCTCGAAGAACCGACTTAGCCAGATCGTAATTAGCACGATGATCTCATCTTAGATGTGTCAATATGTTCTAATATAATATTTGATAGCGATTATGTGCATACACTCACCTAAAAAAACGGGGAAAAACATCCAGTATGCGGCAGTCCTGTGGGCAAAAATGCCTTGTTGATGTTAGAGGTCAGAGGAGAATGGGCCGACTGATTCAAGCTGATAGAAGAGCAACTTTGACTGAAATAAAAACTCCTTACAACCGAGGTATGCAGCAAAGCATTTGTGAAGCCACAACACGCACAACCTTGAGGGGGATGGGCTACAACAGCAGAAGACCCCACCGGGTACCACTCATCTCCACTACAAATAGGAAAAAGAGGCTACAACTTGCACGAGCTCACCAAAATTGGACAGTTGAAGACTGGAAAAAAGTTGCCTGGTCTGATGAGTCTCGATTTCTGTTGAGTCGTTCAAATGGTAGAGTCAGAATGTGGCGTAAACAGAATGAGAACATGGATCCATCATGCCTTGTTACCACTGTGCAGGCTGCTGGTGGTGGTGTAATGGTGTGGGGATGTTTTCTTGGCACACTTTAGGCCCCTTAGTGCCAATTGGGCATGGTTTAAATGCCACGGGCTACCTAAGCATTGTTTCTGACCATGTCCATCCCTTTATGACCACCATGTACCCATCCTCTGATGGCTACTTCCAGCAGGATAATGCACCATGTCACAAAGCTCGAATCATTTCAAATTGGTTTCTTAAACATGACAATGAGTTCACTGTACTAAAATGGCCCCCACAGTCACCAGATCTCAACCCAATAGAGCATCTTTGTGATGTGGTGGAACGGGAGCTTCATGCCCTGGATGTGCATCCCACAAATCTTCATCAACTGCAAGATGCTATGCTATCAATATGGGCCAACATTTCTAAAGAATGCTTTCAGCTCTTGTTGAATCAATGCCACGTAGAATTAAGGCAGTTCTGAAGGCGAAAAGGGGGTCAAACACAGTATTGGTATGGTTTTCTTAATAATCCTTTAGGTGAGTGTATATAAGCAAGATACTTTTCTTTTCCCACATGAGTCAGTCCGCGTCAGTTGTGCTCTTTAACAAATCAGATGTGACCTCGCCATTTTAACCAATCATTACCCACCAGGAGCGCAGGCTAAATCCTGTTTACATGAAATAAACCTGCTTCCGAGCAGGTTCAAGCTTACGGACATGTTGCTATGACAGCAAATGCAAGATGTGCATCTAAGAACTAAACAATCCAAAATCAGGACAAATTCACAACAATCAAATCCATCTAACTGAGTTAGCGACGTACGAAGAACAGACCCCTGAACAGATAAGTTAAGCTTCACCTACTAGCTAGCTCTTGTTTACTGAGAAACTGAATCCACTGATAACATACTGTATTTGCTTGGTGTGTGTGTCCCCTTAGCTGACATACATCACACACGCATGTGTAGAAGTGAAGGCGGGGTCGAAGCGGATGATGTTTGATCCCTGGTTGGTGGGTCCAGCGTTCGCTCGTGGTTGGTGGCTTTTACACGAACCTCCACCTGATGCACTAGACAGACTCTACACAACAGATCTGGTCTACATCAGCCACATGCACTCAGACCACCTCAGGTAACCCAACCCATCATTAGGTCATTAGCTCTCGTAGACATCTACCCTATGCCATACCCAATGTTATACCCTACACCATTCCCTACATCCTACAGTAACCTATACTCTACACCTCATGCCACACTGTACCCTATGCCATACTCTACACCACTCCTTACATCGTATTCTACAGTGTGCTGTACACCATACCAACACCATACTCTACATTCTACTCTACACTGTACCCTACACCATAGCCTACACCTTACCTTACAATGTATCCTAAACTAAACTCTACGTCATACCCTACATTATACCCTACACCATACCCTAGACTATACGCTGCAAAAAAATGTGCACTATACTCTATACTGTGCCCTACACCATACTCTACACCTTCCCCTATACCATACACTACACCATATTCCCACCACACCCTACACTTTACCCCACACCACACTATATTTTACGCAGTACCCTACACTCCACCCCATACTGTATGCTACACCATACCTTATACCATACCCTTCACTCTACTCTACACAATACTTTGCTCTCTACCCTACATTATACTCTTAGCCATACTCAACACTACACCCAACACCATGCTCTACACTGTACATCGTACCCAATACCCATCGTACCCAATGTCATATATGACAGCATAGTCTACCTTAGCATACGTTACACCTCACGTCTCCCCAGAAATGAAACCGCATGTCATGTTGATGCAGAACACAACACTTGTGATTGGTCCACCTGGTAGCATCACATATCCTGTTTCTTCTTCTATCTTTCCATTTTTAATCAATAAAAACATGGACCAATTTTAGAAAAAGTTTAAAAATTATTTGGAAAGTAAGCACATTTGCCCAACTTGTTTGCCCAATGCACGAAGCCAACAACTCAACTTCACCGCACTAAGAGGGTAGCAAATCATGTTTGAGACATTGTCATAAACCTCAGCAAAATGGCAAAGAGACCCCACTGCCAACTTGTGGCTTGAAGGTGTACAGTAACTGCAATGAGATACAGACGCACCATTGCACAAGAATAAATGCTCACACCACCATAGACCACTTGCCATGCCTTTGGTGTAAACATGGCATGACTAAATGTTGAACCATATATCAGCCTTGAATCTAATTAAATATTACCGAGACAAATATTTAGATAAGTCCTTGTATCTGTACATCAGCAAGATGTTCTTAAACCATTTCCTTAAACTGGATTATCTGACCAAAATGCTGATTCCTTTATAAGATGTATATTGTATTACAGTGTAAATACTGTGTGTTGATGGTGTGATTATTTTTTCAGCTATCCCACACTGAAGCTACTCTCTGAGAGGAGACCAGATTTATCGATATACGTCGGAAATACAGAGCGTCCTGTTTTCTGGCAAGTTGTGACTCCTTTCTGATTTCCTTTAGCTTGGGACTCAGTAAAACATTTAAACATGTGCAGTGTATGTACTCTTATCACTTTCCATCACAGGTATCTTGGGAAAAGTGGCGTGAAACTGACAAACATCAATGTTGTTCCATTTGGCGTCTGGCAGAATGTGAGTGTTGGTTTAAGCTCTGTCTGTCAGTGCAGGTCGATGTTGAGTTGCGTAGCTGTTTAAAAGGTTTTTTTCTGGGCATTCAGGTAGATGAACATTTGCGGTTTATGATTCTGATGGACGGCATCCACCCGGAGATGGACACCTGTATTATTGTGGAATATAAGGGTAATGTTTTAATAAATCAGAGATCATGTACATTAGCAGTCACACCCTGAGGTGCTTTAAACCTATATTATTAATATAGTATTTACAAACATTCAGGCTTGTCCTGCTCCCTTAGGTCACATGATTCTGAACACAGTGGACTGTACACGCCCCAATAATGGCCGCCTCCCACATGGAGTGGATGTGATGATGGGTGACTTCGCTGGAGGAGCTTCAGGATTTCCCATGACCTTCACAGGGGGGAAATACACTGGTCAGCTACCTGTCTATCTGTCTGGCCTGTCTGTCTCTCTCCCTTTCTCTATCTTAGTCTGGCTTTATTTTGCCTGTCTGTCTCTTTATCAAACAGACAATGCCTGTCTGTCTCTAACTTTCTATTAGTCTGACTTTATGCCTGGGTTAGTGTTAAGATAGCCGGACAGACAGACAGACAAACAGACAGATCTATCTATCTATCTATCTATCTATCTATCTATCTATCTATCTATCTATCTAACAGACAGACAGACAGACAGACAGACAGATAGATAGATAGATAGATAGATAGATAGATAGATAGATAGATAGATAGACTATCTATCTATCTATCACTTAGTCTGTGTCTCTGTCCGACTGTGTTTCTCTGTCTTTCTATCTGATTTGCTCTGGCTGTGTCTCTCTGTCTGCTAATGTTGGGGCTAGTAATCTTCACCCAGGCCCAGCAGCACCTGGTATGTTCTGATATAAATAGATGGGCTTTAGTTAGGAAAACACCCCCACTAAAATGTGGTGTTGAGACAAAGGTAGTAGCAGTCTAGCAAGAAAATCAACCTTTTAGAAAAGATTGAAGGAACTGGTGTGGTTCCTCCAGTAGGTGAGGTCCTCCAGTGAGAAACCACTAGCAGAAAGCTAGGGCTAGCATTTTACAATCATTTCTATGAAAACAATCCCAGACTTTTAGGACAGATTTTTAACAGTGGGCAATTAAGCACCAGTTTTGAGCAAGACAAACCCAGGTGATCGGTGGATTCACCCTGGCACAGTGGGAGGTAGAGCAATGCAGGTCGACACATATGGGGAATTCTCCATCTGCAGCAGCTTTAACACACAGCACTGGCACAACAGGTCCTTTGGGACTTGGCAAGCCCCGGTGATGTGTGTTAGTGAAACATCTAAACACCAACATGGTCATATAACACACAACAGCACAGTGAGGATGTGTTTATAATCTCATGAGGAACTCTGCAGTGATGCCCTCAGACTGAGCACCACGCTACAGGAACCTCAGAGTGTCTGTCAGCTTAGAGGAACATCTCGTCAAGGTTCCTGTCCCAGACACATTTTAGATCTTTCCTTAATTCAGTTTCTAGTGATTAAATAGAATAAAAATCAATAAATGAATACCTGATCCCAACTATAGAGTGAGAATAATGGATGTGTCCACAAGGCTCAATGTGGAATAATGCAATGTTTAAAAAAGAAATAAAAAACATCTACACAGGAGAGGTTTATAGGGACTTCACTGCATGTAGTGTTAGTGCCTGGGATTTACACAAGTGTGTGTGTGTGTGTGTGTGTGTGTGTGTGTGTGTGTGTGTGTGTGTGTGTGTCACAGAGAGCTGGAAGGCAAGTTTTATTAAAACTGAGAGGAGGAAGCTGTTGAACTATAAAGCTGAGCTGGTGAAGACCCTGAGGCCGAAAGTGTACAGTCCCATCGCTGGCTACTTCACCGAGGCACATCCATCTGACAGGTCATCATCATCATAACAATAATAATAATAATAATAATAATAATAATAAAGTATGTAAATCAAGTAAAGTGTCTTCTGCAAGATGGCATCACCTTTAATAACCTTTTATGAATGTAACTGTAGTGCCTTTCTGCTTCTTTCTATTGCATTAGTTCTAGCCTTGCCTTAAACACCTGATTACATCCTGCCACTGTCCTGCTCTGTGGCTTCAACATTACTGATGAGATTGTAGTTTGTGGGTTATTTCTGTTAAACACTGTACCTGTTAGAGATTCTTAAACACAAGAAGTCTAATGATCTTAGTGCTGAAGGTTGCGGTACCTTACACACAGGGTTAGCATTCACACAGACTTTATCTCTAGTTTGTGTGAGAGGGGGTCAACATAATAGAGTGAGAGTGCTTATGACACACACGGGACGACCGTACTGTTTGGAGAGAGTGTGGGGTTATTAATTAGTAAACTAAAAAAAGAAAACAGAAAATACAAAATAAGAAGCGCTCCAAACAAAGCGCTAGAAAGAAAGAAAAGCTTCTGATCCTCTTGGGGTCTATCCCCTTACCGAGGATTTATACCAGGGAATGTCCTCACTGGTGCTTTGCACGATTAACTTGAACTAAAAGCGCAGGCTGAACTGACGCACGGCGCTCTATCAGGGAGTACATACTTATGCACAGTGCTGTGTAAAGTGAACAGTGATGTGTTGATGAGTAAAGAAACATATCACATCGTTTCCTGTCCCATGCACTTTTGACTTGTTAAGATCAGCCGAGTATATCTCCTCTGTTCCTGGGACGCATGCTCGTCACTGGTTCATGCTGTGAGAAGACATATAGAGTACTTGTACAATGCTCAGTTAAACTCTCTCTTTTTTTTAGCATTTTCTACCCCAGGTACAATAACTCAAAGGGTACTGCAACCAAACAGTGTTCTCATAACAAACAGTCTCTGGAAGAAAACTAGCAGGACCCAGGACTTTAGAGGACACTAACAGGGATGTTGATGTGGACTGTTGATGTTGTAGGTACATAAAGGAGACGAACACAAAGAACGACCCTGTGGAACTGAACAAACTGGTCAAAAACATCTGTCCTGAGGTTTTCACCTGGACACCTGCACCAGGCGCCGTGCTGGATCTGTGCCTCGCCCTCAAACAAGGGTGTGTGTGTCTGTGTGTGTGTGTGTGTGTGTGTGAGTGTGTGTGTGTAAAATACATCTTCTGCAGCAGTTTATAGGGACAACATAGATCTGACTTTTATGTCTTATTGTAAAATCACTTTTTATAATATAAGTAATATTTTAAATGCTACATATAAACACTATATTACTGTATCTCTATATTTTATAATAAACCAATGTTTATATACAGTATGCATAAACTGCAATTACAGGAAGAATTTGATTAGTTTGCACCGATTAAGTACTTACATTGGTTTAACTCTTTATTGTCATTTTGCACACATATGACACACATTTCTCTAAGTAAATAAGTATTATAATAAATGAATAGGATTTGTTTGTCATGTGGACAGGGACGCAGTCACCGAGCCGCCCGATGGGACGAAGATCTACAAGGACAACTGGGACTTCAAGGTTTATCTGGATGAACTGAACACTGCGGTCTCGTCCCAAATCTTCAAACACAACCACTGGATAGAATTTTACTACAAGTGGGCCGCGTTCAGGGACTACAACCTGGTCGTACGGGTACGTAACGAAACCAACACCGCACCGAGTTCACAAGCAGAGGGTTTAGTTAGGATTTGGATATCAATATTGAGGAATGTAATTTTACACACTCATAGCAAGAGCAGAAATAAAGAGTTATTATGGTTAAGAACAATATTTAGTTTGGAAAGAGTAGAGAAAGTGAAATATATCCACGTATTTAAGATACATATTCTGGTTGGCATGAATGAAGAATTGAAGCAGATGACATTCCCGTGATTGACATGATGATGTAAACAGTTGTGAAATGAGACGACGATCATCTTTTAGTACCTGGCCAAAGGTTAGGAGCAGAAGAACTCATCTGTATTGGTCTTCTGAACTGCCAAGCAGATTCCTACTGAAAGACTGAGTAGCTCTTCTCCAGTCGGGCAGTAATGATGTCACCAGTGGGTGTGGTTTAACATCACCCTGATAATACTCACATCACATCAAATGGAAGGTATTTAGTAGGAAAACCCAGGCCATGATTAATACTCCAGTATACTAGCGGAAAAATAATTATACAACGCGTAAGATCTGAAAAGATTTTATTCATATCAACACCAATAGATTCTAAACAGCGATCGCACAAAGTGAACCATTCTTCTGGTAAACATCTTATCTTCTCCACTACGATTAGAGTCAGTGTTCCCTGTTTCTATTTCATCTGATAAAGTTGTATACAGTAGCACCTGACCGGCCCCGTGTCAGTCTCAATCACATGATCGTAATCCTTAAGACTTAAAGACGTGTACTTAGACCACATTAATCCTGCTGTCAGGTGATGGAGACAGACGATGATTTCCAGCCGCTGAAGGACGGGTACGATTACCTGGTGGACTTTCTGGATCTTACTTTCCCTTCAATGAGACCAGACCGAGAGCACGCCTACTTAGAGGTACAGGACTGGGGAGAAAACAACAACAACTACATACAACATAGCAATACTTCATGTAACTCTGTGTGTGTGTGTGTGTGTGTGTGTGTGTGTGTGTGTGTGTGTGTGTGTAGATTAAGAACCGAGTGAATGTGATGAGGTACCTGGTGGTGAACGGCTTGCTGTGGGATGATCTGTACATCGGCTTCAACAACCGCATCTGCCGAGACCCAGACGTCTACCATCATAAGTAACATACACACACACACACACACACACAGACACACACACACAGACTGAGAGATCTTCGTCCTGGTGGGGTGACTAGTGGACTAATGAGAACACAGAAGGACAGGGTACATTAAATATCCGCTGACCCGATCAGACAAGGACCTGACTCGATTAAATAGATCTCAAAATCAACAATCAATTCCTCTGAGAAACGTCACATCGAGCAGTGATGTAACATGAACAGTATTAAACATGTATACACCAGTGATGATCCCCGAGTGCTGATAACAGACAGTAACAGCACTGTGAGGTGTGACTCTGTGTATGAGTGGGCGTGTCCCAGGTGTTGTCCAGTGGTTAATGACACTAACTGTGTGTCTCAGCGTGGGTGAGAGTAGGTCTGTACGGTCCGCAGTACTGGGGAGAGAGCAGCTGTCTGACTAAACCCACATTCACACCCAGTCACAGAAGCACTTTCAGTAAGAACACACATCTGATAACGTTATGGCGTCTTAAACAACACGCCGTCTCTGCACTCATCACTTCTAAGTCCTTCTGAATCGCCTCGGAACCCCCTACGGCCGCATCACACCCGTGCTGATATTCAGTACAACAGCACAACCTCGAGTGTAGGAAGGTCTTACACATACTGCGTACGTCACACAGCCAACACACATACGATAACTAGAAGCATTGTGAAGGAAGAGAGGGTGAAAATCCCTAAATCCTGAACAGAGTGACACTTGAGTGTCTGTCTCCAGACGAGTGTTGAGAAGCGGGGGTGTCTGATGAAGAGGGTGTGGCCTAGTAGGAGGGTGCCTAAACTTTATGCATTACACTAAGTGTGCATTAAAGTTCACTTTGTTATTAAATGGTGACAAACTTTTGCATAGTTAATGATCAGCGAACCCATAACAGAGTGATGCAGTGTGATCTTCAGCAGAGCTCACACACACCTTCTGACCAAACTGCTTTAATCTTCTTCTTTCCCTTCAGGTTTTGGAAGCACTTCCAGTCAGATTTGCCAACAGCGCCACCCGACTGGGACGCGTTCCTGGAAATGGTTCCTGCTCAGGATTCCGAAAGCTCTTCCTGTATTCTGTCTTAAACACACACACACACACACACCCAGCACTACTGAAGATAAATGCTCAGGGTATCTTTCTAGTGAATGTTTAGGTTTAAATGAAGGTTTGGGGCTAAAATAATTTTTTTGAAAAAAATCATTTTGCAAGCAGCTGAAAGCAACACGAAAGCAGTTGAAACTGAATTCAGTAACGTGTTGACACTACACACAGGAGAACAGAAGGACTCAGTTTCAGTTTCAGTTACTGGGAGGTTTTATATATAAAAGGAGTATATATAGTTCATATAAATGATGGTTGTTTGTATCTCAGGGTCAGGGTAGAGGGACGGGGCAGAGGGGCGGGTCAGAGGGCAGAGTGTCAGGGCAGAGGGGCGGGTCAGAGGGCAGAGTGTCAGGGCAGAGGGGCGGGGCAGAGTGTCAGGGCAGAGGGGCGGGGCAGAGTTTCAGGGCAGAGGGGCGGGTCAGAGGGGCGGGTCAGGGGTCGGGGCAGAAGGGCGGGGCAGAGGGGCGGATCAGGGGCGGGGCATAGGGGTGGGGCAGAGGGGCGGGGCAGGTGGAGGAGATCATTTACATGCACTATGGGGATTTTACACTGCATCCTTTCTGTAACTGTGGAAAATGTTTACTCTGGTAAAGGAGGGTTCTTTATTTATTCTTATTGTATGTATTTCTCATTTTACTAAATTATAAAGATGAAGGGAATCATGGCTCATTCATTGGGAAACTCACTAGTGTCACAGTCTTAAACCTCAAACATAATTATGTAATAGATTTAAATGTAAATATCAGCCAGAATGTTATTAAACTTATTTCATAATATAATATGATAATATCAGTAAAATATTAATATTGTAGTAAAATCCTATAACATGGTTAAACTTTAAACAAAAAAGAAAGAGGTCAAATGCTACCTAGATGTTAATGTTAAACACACTGACCATAATTATATACACACACTATCATGTGTTCTATGGCATCAGGACTTACACATTTACAAACGTATGTAAGTAATGTGGTTGGTGGTCTTTCGGCTGCTCCCGCCAAGGGGTCGCCACAGTGGGCCATCCGGTCCGCACAGTCAAGCTTGGCACAGGTTTTTAAATTTTAAATTCAAATTCTAATGTTATTTGTCACATACACAGTCATACCCAGTACGATATGGAGTGAAATGATTATACGACCGGCAGTGACCTCAAAATCTAAATTATTAATAAGAAATAATTATGGCAAAGGAATAAGAATAAGAATAAAATATAGAAAAAAAAAAAAAAATTCAATTCAATTTTATTTGTATAGCGCTTTTAGCAATTTTCATTGCCGCAAAGCAGCTTTACACAGTCAAAAGAATAATTTAAGTTTGTATGAAATGTGAATTTGTATGAATCAAAATGGTCAGTTTGTCCCTGGTGAACAAGCCGAGGGCGACAGTGGCAAGGAAAAACTCCCTGAGATGGTAATAGGAAGAAACCTTGAGAGGAACCAGACTCAACAGGGAACCCATCCTCATCTGGGTGAAACAGAAAGCAGTAAATGATCTGCATTTATACAGTGTGTAGGGTGGGAGGCAGTTCAGCTATAATAGCTGATGTTAATTGATGTTAATATGGAGTCCAGGTAGTTATTGAAGACCCAGGTAGACTTGTATGAAGTTCCAGTCCTGAACTATCGAACGGTCAAGTCCTCAAAGAAACAGCTGCCAACACCAGTCAAGGCCAGAACCATTTTCTAGGTAGAGAGAATCATTCCCAGACACCGGACGCATCCCAGAGAGACACACGGGGCATCCATGTGACGAGATCTTCAGCATGAAGCGGGGCACCAGGATGGGTCAGACAGGTCCGGAGGGCAGAGGGAGTCTGGATCACTGGCAGCTCAGGAACGACATGTGTAGCTCGACAGAGAGAGAGAGAAAGAGTGAAAGGGGGAGACAGGAGGAGAGAGGAAAGAGAAAGAGGGGGAGAGAGGGAAGAAGAGTAGAGATGGCAGTTAGGTATGGTCACAGTCACACAATGTATAATGTCAATGTATATTAACTGTAGAGTGCAAGCAGAGACTCCGGCAGGACTAACTATGACATCATAACTAAAAGGGAGAGCCAGAAGGAAACAGAAACATGAGGGGGAACTGAGATGTAAAGCAACCAATCACCTCACCGTCAGCAAACCTGAGTGATCAATGAGAGTGGGGAAGACAGCATCCAAACATACCAGTTCACCATAATACTCTACGTCCATGAGTCCCCCAGATCTGCTCCTTTACCTAAGGCTAATCTATTTATAAAAATGCTTGGCTAAATAAATAGGTTTTAAATAGAACAAAAAAATGTAAAATATAGGATATAAAAAATATTTTTAAAATATGAAAAATAAGGAAAAATGTGGAATATGCAAAAGTGTGCAAAATGAAATAAATAGAAATGTCCAGCGTGAGTGCAAATGTACATGAATGTTTAAATGTACTGTATAATCTGCATAAATGGACCATAAATGTTGGTGTGAGCAACGTCCATAAAGCTCAGTGTACAAAAAAGGATGTTATTACTCCTGTGTGGTGGTGTGGTTGTGGTTGAGAGACCTTATCGCCTGCGGGAAGAATCTCCTCCTCAGTCTCTCTGTGTTGGCCTTCAGGGAGCGGAATCACTTCCCAGACCACAACAGAGTGAACAGTCCATTGTTGGGATGGCTGAGGTCCTTCACGATCTTCCTGGCCTTGGTCCAGCACCGCTTGCTGTAGATCAAGTGCAGGTCAGGGAGCTCGGTGCGGATGATGCGCTCAGCTGATCGCACCACCCTCTGAACCCCCTACGGCCGCGTCACACCCGTGCTGATATTCAGTACAACAGCACAACCTCGAGTGTAGGAAGGTCTTAGACATGCTGCGTACGTCACACAGCCAACACACATTCACTATAGAGGCAAAAACAAGCGGTGAGACGTTTAAAAGCTGGTTAGCCTCGGAACACGAGAGCAGCAGAAAAGCCGGAACCAAATGTAGTAAATCAAATCAGTAATGTTTAGTGCATCAACAGCCTGGAGGATTCTTCAGAGTCAGAACTAATCAAATGTTCTGTAGTTATTTCAATCTGAAACTGAACACACAGACAGCACACAAGCGATCAGCACACAGGTTAGGCTGGTTAATGACTGTAGAGGTGTGAGTATGACCTGTAATAGAGTATTAAACATCATCATGTGGTAATGTGGAGCTATAGGCCCTACCTCCATAAGGTCAAGTGTGGAAACGGGTAACTTCCTGTCCTACAGTTACTTAGCAACCAACTCTTTCGCTCTGGACCCATCTGGAAAACGGATTTCAGAAATGACACTACAGACTACTGTAAGGATTTCTTGAATTTTGGTAGACCCCCTTTGGTCTACTCAGTGCTCCGCCTGTATTCTGCTGTCCCGCCTGAGCTCAGGGAACCCCTCAATGAAGCACACAAGTCAGTGTTCAGTGAGACGTTCAAAGTTTATTGTGGGAGACAGGAGTATATATACGCACACACACAAAGAACCAAAGAAAAGGTGGATGTGGGAATGTTTACATCCAGTCTGGAATGCTTTTAAAAGATAAGGTAAGGAAGAACATAAATTTAGGAGTAGCTCTGCATTTACGAGCGTTCAACAGTTTTACGACCTTTAACATAAACTACTATAGAATCTGTTTATTGAAAGTGCAGCTTGTGTCGTGGTAAAGAAAAGACACTCTGTTCTCACGAACACAGAATATCATGAAACACACTAAGAATTAAATATTTCCTACAATTCCCCCCTTTTATTCATAAGAAACATCGTTGAATAAAACTCAGAGCTTTTAAGAAGTCGCTGGCAGACGATAGGCCATCGGACGCGGCGCAGGAACATACCCTGAAACATACTCATACAAAGAATATTGCACACAGCGAAAAATACACAGAAACATAACAGGTTGAGTGCAAACTCGTGTGTGTGAAAAACCTTGTTCACAATGTCAAACTCATAAATAACTACTAGTGGTGAACTATTGCCTTTCTTGACGCTACAGTGCTCAGAGTGCGGGCACGCCCAATCTGCACTCGTCCCACCTCACGAGGCGCTAAGACACCACCAGGAATGGTACACTAATAGCAAAAGTAAAGTCGACCCATGGCAATCCAATCCCTCTGTGTCACGTCACTCCATCAAGGTCACGTCATGGGTTGGACATCACTGCAGCACGTCTTCAGTCTAGGAAACATAAATCACAGAAACAGAAAGATAATAATACACACGCATTTATTCATCTTTTGGTCTCACGCCGACAGGACATCTCTTCAGCCTAGTAGCATGAATCCACTGTGGAAAAAGATCAGTTAGGATAGCAATACGAGTAATTGCGATTATTTCTGCTGGTCCGTCATATTTACAATCTCCCAGTTTTCTTGGGGTCAAAGATTTTACCAGAACAGTATCTCCCACATTAAAAGGATGTGTGGGTTTTGTTGAGGGTATTAAAGTCACATCAGCAATTTGTTCATAATGTTTAGTTAGAGTATCTATTAGAGCAGCAGAATATTCAGCAATATGTACATCAAGATCAGTTGTTCCTATCGCGGGTTTACCTTTCCTCCATGGCCCGGGAAAGGGTCTGCCAAATATAATTTCATATGGTGACATGTGCACGTCTTTTGATGGTGTCATTCTTATTTCAGCTAGAACAGCAGGTAACAGATCAACCCAGTTTTTACTCCCCACAGTTTGCATTGCTTTAGTCAATTTTTCCTTTCTACTATACCTGATCACTGTGGATGATAAGGAATGTGAAAATGCCAGGACAGTGAAAGATATTTACACAAATTCTGTGTTACCTGTGATGTAAAAGGTGTTCCTTTATCTGAGTCAATAGCATAAGGCACACCATAACGAGATATTATTTCTTTCACTAGGACTCCACCTTTGCCTTCTCTCGAGCACACAGAAAAACTTCCACCAACCTAGAAAACTTGCCTACCAAAACCAGAAGATATTTTAACGTATTCTGAGCACACACCAAGAATCTAGATATTAATGAATCAATTGTTCCAAGCATGTTAGCTATGTAAAAGAGTTCTTTCATATCTTCCTTAACCCCCCTTCGCGCGCGATGTGTAACACCATAGAACTCACGCACGAGAAACGGAAGACAATGAGACGGCAGGCACAAACGACCTTTAGCACAATACCATAAACTATCAGAAGCAACGTTGTTGGCACCTTGAGCTTGCCAAAAAGAGGAATCATTCTGAAGCTTGTAAAGACAATAAATCTACATCTGGAATCAAAGAGCTAGCAAGAAAGGATGTATTGATCAAATCAGAACCAGAGTCAGGAAAGAAAATCTCTTTTCAGGCTGCTTCTTTAACAACACTATAAGCTAGCGTATTACCTTGGACGTCCATAGATTCACCAGTTGTTGATGTAGAAGACATATCAGGACGTATACTAGTGGAGTGAACAATCTCTAAGCAGCAGTCATGATCTCTTTCTACTAGCCTGCCATCCTGTGCATTGATCAAGCGTGCCAGAGCATATCCAAGGGTGTCAAAAGAAGAGGTGGATTTTATCTCTAAGTTACTTGTAGGACAAAGGATAATCTCATACCCAGATCCAAGCCTTCATATGTTGTGTTTGAAGGTTCTGTAGCACTTGTTTAACCTGATATAGAGAATACAAAATTAAAGGATGAGAGAGATCAATCTTCTCAGCATCTTGTACCATCACCCCACAGGTGGCCACAGCCCTGAGACAGGCAGGCAAACCTTGTGCCACAGCATCTAAAGTTTTAGATAAGAAAGCACATGGTCTCACTCCCCCCCATGTTCCTGTGCCAATACAGCAATAGCGGTGCCCCGTGCTCACAGGCCTTTAGATGGAATGGTTTTTGATAGTTAGGCAGGCCCAGCGCTGGAGCAGAACATAGGGCCTTTTCCAGTTCAGCAGTCCATGTCAGAGGCTGTTGGAGCGGATCGTTGTGTGAGATGACTCTCCTGATGCATTTATCGTAGAATGAGCAGTCAGGAATCCACTGACGACAGTAGTTGACCAGTCCCGGAAAGCCATGAAAGCATGTTTAGTGCTCGGACGTTTAGTGTCGATGATAAGCTGAATTCGTTCCTTTAAGAGCCTTCTTTGACCTTGGGAGAGTTCAAAGCCCAGGTATTTTACAATGTCTCTGCAAAACTGTAATTTAGTCTTAGATACCTTGAAACCCTTCTTTGCCAGGTGTTTCAGGAGACAAGTGGTGGCTTCTTCGCAGCGGCGGACACCAGTAAAACATCTGCGTGCAATAGGACAACAGAATCAGTGGGGAGAGTTAGATAACCAAGTACATCTCTTACTACAGCCGAAAAAACATTTGGGTAAGTCAATTAACCCTGCAGAAGACGAGACCAGGTGAACTGACGCCCCCTGTGGGTGAAGGCGAACAATGGCTGTGTCTGCCCTTCCACAGGAACACTGAAGAAGGCAGAACAAAGGTTAATAACAGAAAAATGCAAATGATGACAAGGTCTAGAGAAAACAATGGACAGCACATCAGGCACAACAGGTGCAACAGGGATAATTATGCCATTTATTTTTCTCAGATCTTTTGTAAATCTCCACATACCATCAGGTTTTAGTACTGGATTAACAGGTGTGTTATAAGAACTTACACATGGTTTAACAACACCCTGCTTGAGCAGTGAGCTTAAAATTTTATCTATTCCTGAGGTAACTCGAAAGTACGAAGTAACATCGCGGGGCTGGAACTCTGAGGGCATCCCTATGCATCATATGCTCCTACCTGCATCCCTGAGAAGGGATTGGGTCTATATTGCTGTTGTTTTTGCACTCTCTACGGCGGCTGCTGGGAAGGATTAGGAGAAAACACCTCATTAGCATCATGCCACTGACCATCCAATCGATTATACATATTTTGTCCACTACGTTCCTCATCTCAGGCCTTCGTGCGACATTCACAAGCCCAATGACCTTATTTATGACAGTAATAAAAATGACCAGACCTACGGGGTGTACTCTGACCCTGCAGACCTCCTCTACCTCTGTATCCTTCACTCTCCACAGACAAACATGTTTATTTTCTAAAATACCATCTCCTTTATTTGTTCTCACACGCTCACCTAATTTTTTAATATACATTGTAGAACCATCTGACAATTGAAACTTTAAAATTTTCATGATTTCTGGTCGACAATTATTCAAGAAGGTGGTAAGGAAAAGTGAGTTAGGGTTTGCTTCAGGCAGGGGCATACCATCCAAAAGCGTCCAGGTCTCTCGAAACCTCTCAAGAAACTTTTTCTTTTCTTGTCTACAATTAGTTACCTGTGACAGATCTTGACTAGCTTGCTGATATGCAAGAAGATAAGTAGTTAGCTCATCTTTTAAGAGTTTCATAGCCTCATTAGAATTACCTCAAAGAAAGTCATATTTCTTCTTTTTCCACTACAGCCAATTTGTCTGTTTTAGAGTGTAAGCATTTTACCGTTTTTATCAAATCAGCCTCATCGTACCCATCTCCCAAAACCGATTGCAAAATAAAGCGATAATCCGCACCCACGGGCTGACAGTGCCTAGAAGCCTTTATCAGCATATCAACAAAATTCAAAGCTTTGTTGGGAGAAGAGAGCATCTTAATAATGTCCTTCAGCGTGCTTACGGATGGTGGAAGGATTTTTTGGACCCTTTGGTCCCATAGAGAAAACAAACGCAGTGCTTTCTTGTCGAGGTTTGGGGCGAGACCTCTCATCCGGACCTTCATCGTCCGAATTATCATCATCCTCACCATCAGTATCCTCGGGATCATCCGATAGAGGGCTGTCAGAAGTTCGTCCTGACACCTTCTTGGGAGTCTTTCCCTTTCCTGAGGCACACACTTCCGACGAAGGTGAGCACGGTTTTGTGGGTACGGGGAAGACAGGCACAGATGAGCAGCTCACAAAAGGATTTCACATAAATAGTTGTGGTCTTATTACCCATTTTATAAATGTGAATTAACCCGCGACAGAAATAACCAATATCTTCAACAAACAACACACAAAGACAAGTAGCAGGCAACAGAATACAGCTTCCACACTTATGCTTCAGTTCAAGGAACCTTTCAGAAGCGAGCGCGCGCTAAACAGGCGTAAAAGCCCCAAGACAATCCTCCCCCGTACTGTATATGGTCCAGATACCAAAAACCCAGGGAGTGTGCTTGCTCTATGCTTATAGAGAAAAAAATTTAAAGCAGCACTCACCTGATTAGAGGTATCCCGGACAGAGCCCCCAAATTGTAAGGATTTCTTGAATTTTGGTAGACCCCCTTTGGTCTACTCAGTGCTCCGCCTGTATTCTGCTGTCCCGCCTGAGCTCAGGGAACCCCTCAATGAAGCACACAAGTCAGTGTTCAGTGAGACGTTCAAAGTTTATTGTGGGAGACAGGAGTATATATACGCACACACACAAAGAACCAAAGAAAAGGTGGATGTGGGAATGTTTACATCCAGTCTGGAATGCTTTTAAAAGATAAGGTAAGGAAGAACATAAATTTAGGAGTAGCTCTGCATTTACGAGCGTTCAACAGTTTTACGACCTTTAACATAAACTACTATAGAATCTGTTTATTGAAAGTGCAGCTTGTGTCGTGGTAAAGAAAAGACACTCTGTTCTCACGAACACAGAATATCATGAAACACACTAAGAATTAAATATTTCCTACAACTACATAGGGCACTTGAGTGTGTATAAGATGTATATATATAAAGAAGTGTGTATTGAGAGTGAGGATGGTGTAGAGATTTACTGTGATTTTCTCTAATCAAAACTAATGATGAACCACCCCAGAGTCAGACTCACTGAAATCAATCATTATATGATTCATTATATGATTATATGACACCCCAACTCCTGAAACCTAACCCTGAATCTAACATCAACCCCCATCCCAATAGCTAAAACCTGACCCTAAACCTTATCCTTAACCCTAATCACTAAGACCCTAACCCCAATCCCTAGAACCGAACTCTAACCCCATACATCATCATTGGGAAGATGATGATGATGATGATGATGATGATGATGTGGGTGATGAAGATGATGCGTAAGATGAAAGTGGTGAAGAACAGCTGAGCTACAAGGTGAATGATGATGAGGAAGAGGAAGATGCAGAGCCACCTAATATAAAAGACTTTGTTTGTATGCATTTATGTTCATCCACCTTGCTCTTACCCAGAGAGACACTGGGTTACTACTATCTAAGTTCCAGTCAAGACACTGTTGGGTATTTATTTGTGCGGGGAAGCGAGAGATTAACCCCAGTAAGGAGTTGTTTTGTTTTTTTGTCTAAAAAACATCAAAAATCTTCATCCTCCATAACTGCACTTTCTCACGTTAATAATATTAAACAACATTACATCGATAACATAATATTATTATTATTATTATTGTTATTATTATTATTATTGTTATTATCATCGTTATTATTGTTTAATTGGTGTGAAGC
>NC_071111.1:360000-372500 GCF_024256425.1 Clarias gariepinus | reverse complement strand
AGCATCGTTATGGGGCAATAAAATGAAGTCAGCTGACCACCTGAATGTACGGAATCACCAGAGGATCACATCTATGGAGTCTACCTGTTCCTGGGCGCATGAGGAATCATTCACACACATGAACTGGACACCACAGTGTGTGTGTGTAAAACCCATTGACATTAGGTAAAGCATGAAGGCTTTGGTGTGTTTGTTGCAGGTGGTTTGGGCAACGACCTATAAAGTGGGCTGTGCTGTGATCTCCTGTCCGAACGGGGTGAAGCAGACGAGCTTCTCACAAACACCAGGAGCCATATTTGTCTGTAACTATGCAACAGCGTAAGTCTGTCTGAAACACACACACACACACACATAGACACAGAGTTCAGCACTATAAAGAGTAGAGCACATGATCGAGAAGGTCTTGCCCCAAATTTACATCTAATGATTTGCAATTGAAGAATATAATTTTTCATTAATTAAACCAGAAATCAGTCAGAGCTTCATCCACAGCCTAAAGTCCTAACAGAGCTTTTTCCATCGCTCCAAAGTCCAGTCTTTATGCTCGATAGCAAACCGAAGCCTTTTTCTTCTGATGAGTCTGACTAAAGCGTCTGTAACTCTTCCCTCCGATAAGATAAACCGCTTGTCCTGATGTGCTCAGGATTTACTTCCTCGTTTTAAAAGATCCTTAATGTGGCGAATTTAACTCAATAGTCTAATAGTGTAACCCAGTTATTGCTAAAAGTAGAATAAAAGTTCATTTCAGTCAGTATAAGACATCTGTGTGACAAGTTTAGACCTGATGTGTTTAATACAGCTGCAGTTAAGACACCTGTGTCCTGTTTGTCCAGAGGGAACTACCCAAATGTATATCCGTACGAACAAGGAGAGTCCTGCAGCAAGTGTGGAGGAGAAGTGTGTGAGAACAATCTCTGCAGTAAGTCTGAACATTTACTTTATTTTCTGTTATTTGGCTCATGATCAGAGCTGTCCATCAGTAACACCTATAATGTTTTTACAGAGAACTACACCCGAGACGGGGACGCCGAACTGCGTGTGTGTGGTGTGTTCTGCAAATCTGTGCTGATCATCAGACCCGTGTCTCTGGTGTTTATTTTCATAAGTGTGTATGTAGCGCAGCGCCGCTGTCCCAACATCTTTGCCTACATAAACTAACATTTACCTGTAATTTCTCAATTAAAAAAAATAAATAAATACTGTAGATTTTAATTTTCTCACAATTTTATAGTTAAAATTATATACTGTAAAAATAAAGTTATTATTATTACCCGTGTTTTCACTCTGGTGATGAGTCCAAGAATGCCCCCTACTGTACACATACGCCAAAAGAGTCATCAGTTGTATCAGTTGTATTTTATATACAGTCTTACCTCAGCACACAATACATCCGTTTAATCGGATGCCAAGGCAAATTCTGAAGGTGAAATTTTGTATTGTGAAACTCACTGTCCCATAAGAAATAAAGTAAATACAGATAATCTGTTCCCTGAAATATTACCAATATTACCAATTTCAAACACTACAATCATATTTTTGCATTAAACACAAAAAAAAGTCATGCAAATTGAGTAAAATATAAAATAGACATTAAACCTCACTTAACCCTAATTTATAATTTCTCTTGGCACAGACTGCTTTAAAAAACAAACTGAAAGCAACTCCCTTTTCTTCTTGATACCATCCTTGCAAAAAAACAAAACAAAAACATGAACTTCTCTTAGCTTTTCACTGACGCAAACATGGCTTGAACAGCTCAGTCGCTCATATGCCATCGCACATTTCTCTACACTGAAGGCGGGGTGTTTGTCTGCTGAGGTACCGCTGTACACACCATCTTCTCCCTGCCTTACACTCACACAGACACATGGTGGAGTAACCAGCACAGTGACATAATCTAAGCAGGATGCATGATGGGAAAAAGCTAAGATGGTACAGATGGAAATCAGGAACTATCACGCCAGGTATCTACACCAGTACCCATCATACACCATTAGCCCTAGTAATACCATAAACATTCCCTAATACCCCTGAAATAACCTATACTCAATGTTACCCCAGTGTCACAAGAATACCGTAATAATCCTAAGAATACCACAATCAGATTCAAATCACATGTTCACTCCCTCATTCTCATCTCTGTCTTTATTCCTGAATTGTTATAACACACACACACACACACACACACACACACACACACACACACACACACAGGGTCCATGTACATGTACAGATCTGGTTAGCTTTTCTTCGTCTTTTTCTTGTTGTTGGGGCCTGTAGAGGGCGCCGTGGTGGGGTTCACTGGAGGAGCTCCCAGTTTCTTATTCTTGGCTTTCTTCACTTTCTCTTTAATCGCCTCCAGGTCGAGTGTGTTTTTTACTGGAGCTACACACACACACACACACACACACACACACACACACACACACATTAGTATGAACTCATAATGAGGAATAACAATACTAGTAAAAGTATTTAAACATGATTTCTCCCTCACTCCCAGCACTGGAGCCCCCCAGGGTTGTGTTCTGAGCCCCCTGCTGTACTCCTTGTAAACTTACAACTGTGTGCCCACTACCAATTCCACCACAGTCATCAAGTTTGCTGACGACGGCGTCAAAACAATAAGTGCATTCGTGATACATGATACTCGGTACTTGTAAACCAAGACTTGTTTGTTTTCTAAGTCAAAATTTTATAAAAATCTTTGCTCGTCTTCTCGCAATCTAAAGTTCCACTGTAATGACAATGAATGACTGTCACATTCTTCACCATTAATAAGTAGTTTTTAGCTCTGGGTCTGGGTTTGTTGTATCAAATCTTTAACTATTCAGGTTAATTTGATTAACTGAAAATTTATAATGTACACTTTATCGACCACCCGTCCAGCATTTAGCACAGTTTAGTGTATTACCAGTTCTGCTCATCATGTGGCCAACGATGATAACACAAAATCTGGTACTTATTAATTATGAGCAAGGTAACTTAGGATCTGGGCAAATGTTTAGACTTTAAAATACACAACCAAGACAACAGTTCTATATAAAGAAACAAGAATTTATTTGAGAAATCTACCACACATGAAACTACGCTACTTAAACGCAGGCACACAAACATACAAACAGTCACAAGAGCAGAGTATCGAGTTAAATCTTACGGTTTAGTTATGAAACGAGCACTAACTTTAGCAAGGTATGCAGCTTTGTTTGTGTATTTGCCTTAAGTTTCGTTTTCATCCTGTGGTTTGCCTCCAGCGAAGGGAATCACACCACACGGGGCTAAATACATCCTTTTTTGCACACTGCACTTTATGAAAATCCCACATTTATTGTCTATTTATGGACATTTTACATTTGATCATTCATACACATTTAAGTTAAGCCTTTATTTGTCACATATACATTACAGCACAGTGAAATTCCTTCCTTACATATCCCAGTGTAACTGGGGTCAGAGCGCAGGGTCAGCCATGATACAGCGCCCCTGGAGCAGTTAGAGTTAAGGGCCTTGCTCAAGGGCCCAACAGCGGCAACCTGGTGGAGCTGGGGATCAAACCGCCGACCTTCTGATCAGTAACTCAGTGTCTAATTTCATTTTGCACATTTTTTCTAATATTTTTACAAGCCATTATTGTATATTTGTACAGCTAACTATGTTTTTTTTTTCAATCCTATATATTATATTTTGTTGTTCTACTTTTCTCTGCAGCCAAGTTTTCTATATTTTATTCTTTTTGTTATTCCATTTCCTAATTTATTTCTTATTGATAATTTAGATTTTAAGGTAGTGGACAGTCGTGTAAGCATTTTACTGCATATCGTACTGTGTATGTGACAAAAATTAAATTTGATTTTAAAATAGATTTTTAACATTTTTAATAGTTAAAAAAAATAGAATTTTTTTTTACCTTTGTTGCTCTTTTTGATGATTTTCTTTTCTTTCGGAGGAATGAACGCTCTTTTTCTCTCTTCCTGTTTCCTGCTCAGAGCCTCGGCCTGTTTCACCTTCACACGCGCACACACACACACACACGGTTAACACTCTATTACATCACACTGACTGTGTGTGTGTGTGTGTGTGTGTGTGTGTGTGTGTGTGTGTGTGTGGTACCTTGATCTCAGTCAACTTCCTCCTTCTCTTTTCTCTCTCGCGCAAGAAAAACTCTCCAGTAGCGAGTTCTTGGTCGACCTGAACACAGACACACGATTACACACATCACTACGGCTGCAACTAACGAGTAGTGTGACAATCAATTCATCTATCTATTATTGAAAAGATTCATTGATTAATCAGGATACAAATAACACATTTACTCAGTTACTTAGCTTGAGGTTGGTTTGTGCACGTGGTAACTAATGACCAAGATAATGAGGATACAAGCGTCATTAAATATCTCTCTTTATCAACTTTCCTGATTAAAGAATATCTTAAAGTAGGGAAAAGTTCTGAAGATCTCTCCCACCACCGAAAACAACCCCTACGCCACACTCTAGGCCCAGCGAGTGTTGTTGCTTATAAGCGGTGGACTGCTTCCTCCCGTGTTGTTCCGACACCGTGAAGCGATGCTCTACAGGCCTCTACAGGGCACGAGCCACGGCAGGGGAACATGGAGGCCCAACTGCTGCCCAAGTAACCTCACGCCTCTGCAGTGCGCCTCACACACCTACATGTCAGAATCAAGTGCGATGATCTCATCAAATAATTGACAATTACATCTGTTGCCAACTAATCTGATTATGGATTTTAGTCGATAACTCGATGAAGCCCTACACATCACACTAAAACTGAATATACAGTCTGTGTTACACCTGAGCTTTATCAGAGCACTCAGGACAACGTCCCCGGCAGTGTGGACCCCCCGCTTCTGTTACAGACGGAGAGACACTGGTGCGTCTGAACACACAGACATCAAGCTCCACCTCTCTGTGGATTTGTTTACTAATGTTCAAGTCAAACTGGGACTGACATTTCTGTGAATGAAGGTGTAAAAGCGATAGATATTTACAGAAGAGAGATGACTGATGACCCTTGAAAACCGACTGGTGGAAGAGACGCGTGTGTGTAAACCGTACACACACTCATTTACCAACACGCACACAGGAACTCGGCTGGGAGTTATTGCTACGCGCCCTGTACAGTCCTGACCTCACTCAAAGACATTTACACATGTTTGGGCCATTATAGGAGTTCCTGGGAGGCCGGTGTTTTAAATGTAATTCAGACAGACAGTTAAATCCAGTGTACTGAGAAAACTTTCAACCTTGATGGTGTCCAACGACTAGAGAGACACTGGGATAAGTGTATTAGTGTATCAGGGGACTATATAGAGAAATAAATGAAGGTCTGTTATTCTTTACTAAGTTCATGTAACAAAATCATCCACATTAACAACATTAACACCGGGGTCCCTCAGGGATGTGTACTCAGCCCATTACTGTAAACACATGCCTGCCGCACCTCCCTTTCTTCTAATTACATCATAAAATTCACCGATGACGTCACAGTTTTAAGGCCTCATCACTAAAACTTAGAAGTCCTCATACAGAGGGGAGGTGGAACATCTGGAAGCTGGGCGTGATCCTCCACAACCTGGCCTCAATATCAGGAAGATCAGGGAGATAATCTGGGATTGTCACAGACATAAAGGCACCATCACTATGGGAAAGAGACAGTAGAGAGGGTCAGCAGCTGTAAACTTGCCCCTAACTGTGACAGAGGACTTAACGTGGGGTAATAATATCACCTCTGCCAAAGGAAAGGACCAGCAGAGCTTCTTTTACCTGAGAAAACTGAGGAGATCCAACCTCTCACAGCAGCTCCTGGTGAACTTTTACCGCTGTGTTCCAGAGAGTGTGCTGACACTTGGACTGCAGTTGAGTGGAACAGCAGGTGGTGAAAGTCACCGGGACTAGTCTCGTGAAGGTTAGCACCATCTACACCACTAGTGCACAGCATCCTGTCTTACATATCACCCACCTAGTCTTGGATATCACACATCACTACAACAACTCACACAGTGTTATAGTCGCTGCACTGCTGCTCTGTGTCTGTGTGTCTGTGATGATGATGATCTAATGATGTCTCATTGTTACTTATACTTTATTTATTTATGGCAATAACAGTAAAGTGGATTAAAGTTGAATTTGGGTTAGGCTAGTTTTGGCACGTGTGTTTGTGTGTGTGTGTGTGTGATGTACCTTGCTCTCGGGTTGAGGTGGAGGGAATGGCGTGTACTCCTTCTTGACCTTCTTCTTCGTTGGTTGTTGCCGTTTGTTCAGGTGTTTTTGTTTGAACTTGGGGAGGAAGCGCTCCCAGCTCTGTTTGCGGAGCTCCGGGTCGCTCGCTAGCTCACGCTTTATCATCAGCGTCTAGGGCATCAAACATCAAAGGGAAGCAGAGGGCGTGTTCACGGTCAGCTACATCAGTGTGTGTGTGTCTGCGTCTCTCTCTGGCTCTGTCTGCGTCTCTCTCTGGCTCTGTCTGCGTCTCTCTCTGGCTCTGTCTGCGTCTCTCTCTGGCTCTGTCTGCGTCTCTCTCTGGCTCTGTCTGCGTCTCTCTCTGGCTCTGTCTGCGTCTCTCTCTGGCTCTGTCTGCGTCTCTCTCTGGCTCTGTCTGCGTCTCTCTCTGGCTCTGTCTGCGTCTCTCTCTGGCTCTGTCTGCGTCTCTCTCTGGCTCTGTCTGCGTCTCTCTCTGGCTCTGTCTGCGTCTCTCTCTGGCTCTGTCTGCGTCTCTCTCTGGCTCTGTCTGCGTCTCTCTCTGGCTCTGTCTGCGTCTCTCTCTGGCTCTGTCTGCGTCTCTCTCTGGCTCTGTCTGCGTCTCTCTCTGGCTCTGTCTGCGTCTCTCTCTGGCTCTGTCTGCGTCTCTCTCTGGCTCTGTCTGCGTCTCTCTCTGGCTCTGTCTGCGTCTCTCTCTGGCTCTGTCTGCGTCTCTCTCTGGCTCTGTCTGCGTCTCTCTCTGGCTCTGTCTGCGTCTCTCTCTGGCTCTGTCTGCGTCTCTCTCTGGCTCTGTCTGCGTCTCTCTCTGGCTGTGTTTATGTGCAGTCTTTAGTTTACCTTTATGTTGTAGATGGGGTGAATGTTCTTCATCGTGTCCAACACCACCTTACGCACCTAAAAAACACACACACACACATTTATTAAATCAACACGCCACAACGGGTTGTGTCATAAACCCCTTACCCTGTCCTCACACACCACCAGCACCATACTGTGTGTGTGTGTGTGTGTGTGTGTGTGTGTGTGTGTGTGTGTGTGTGTGTGTGTGTGTGTACCTCCTTTAACCCGCTGTAAGGTCCAAGTGCAGACACAGTGTTCCCCTGGACCATCACGTAACAGTTTGTAAGCAGCTCCAGAGCCTGGTCACACACACACACACACAGAGTATGTCACATTGAGTTTGAGATTTAAAAGCTGATTAACACTACTACAGTGCTCCTGGTGTAGCTCTGGTGCCCCCTGTGGGTGAGACACAGTACCGCTCTGACCTTCAGTGTGGACCCTCGCGGCCCAATGAGTCTCTGTCTGCGCTTCACAAAGCGCTCTCTGTTCCGCACCGTCGTCCCGATCTTTATAATATCACACGCCACGTCGTCCTGCAGGATCCGCACCGCCTTAACACACACACACACAGGGTACTTTAAACAGATTATAACGTAAGTGTTATAATCATTATAAATAAACACACTCCAACATTACTCTACGGGTTATACTGTATATACAGTGAGAGTGTGTGAGCGTGAGCAACGGTGCGCGTGAGCAACGGTGTGTTAGTGTACCTGCTCGAAGGGAACGCTGCGCGCCAGCAGTTTAACCAGGTCTCGCGCTCGCAGGATGGCGTAGGGGTCGAAGGTTCTCTTCGTGGTGCTGACCGTGATGCTTCCTTCAATCAGGTCCAGAGAGGCGTTGATGAACTACAGCACACACACACACAGAAAATAATAATACACACACACAGACACACACACACACACACACCTACAGAGAGATAGAGAGACAGGTACGTACGATGTCCGCGAGTGCTTTCTGAACGAGAGGCCAGCACTCTCTCAGGTAGCTCTCTCTGTATTTGGGGAACAGCGTGGCGAAGCTGCTCTCCTCCAGCAGCCCCCGAGGGTTATCCTGTCTGGTGAACGCAGGCTCCGCCCACCCGTCTGGCACCGTCAGCAAATCACCCTCATCTAATTGACAACACAATTATTACATAATCAACACATCAGAACACACACCCCGCTCGCTGTTTCAGTACATCAGTGTATCATCTGCTTATTAACATACACACACCACAGGGGTGATCAGAGGCTCCGCCCACCAGGTTAATCGATCAGGAAAACTAAAGGTGTGTTCCAATCAGCCTGAGGTACCCTGCGGAGTGCACTACGGAGTGTTCAGCCATGTTAAGTGTGATTCCGAACCACAGGGAGAGAAATGGTTCAGTTCAAATGGGACTGTAAGGGGGGAAAGGGAACGAGTGAACAACAGGTCTTCACTTCACCAGAGAAGGGAATGAAAAATTCCCCATCAGTCATTGTGTCTCGCTGGAGCGTGAAAATATATGGAGCTGGAAAAAGGAAATCCGTAGTATTATATAGGAGAGTACTCAGTGAAAACAGCAGCAGCTGCGGCGGCAGGTATCCGAGGGGCTTATGTTACCATGGTAACGCACGGACGAAGTGACGTCCGCGCTGGTGGAGTTTGGTCAAAGAAAGTTCACTTCCCCTGCAAACGGAGTAGGGCGCACCCTGTGAAGTATACATCGGGATGGAACGCAGCCAAATACACGGAAGCAGGGGGCGTGTCTAAGGAGATGACATCATTGGCAAATCAGTACTGTTTAATACATGTCAGGCTCCGCCCATCAGCACCTTCTAATTACCATAAAAATCTGTCTCACACACTGACACACACTCTGAGGCTGTGTTAAACCTGGAGTTTACTCCTGTGTGAATAGAGGATAGTGATCATTTCCTCAACAAAAATAATAATGAATTGTATTGTTTGACGACCTTTATTTCCTGTGATAAAGACGAGACGATGACGAGATGATGATGAGACGTCACAGATATCTGTGAACAGTGACGGTGATGAAATCAGCATGTGATATTGTTGACGGGAAAAGGTGAGACTAAAATGTGGTTAAAATAAATAAATAATTTTTGTCAACATTTAACTTTAATGTTAAACTTAACTTTGTTTACAATCTGCTGTGATACGGTGTTAATGCATCACGGCGCGGCGTCTCAGGAGTAGGTGTTCGCGCGCGCAGCGATGGGACGTTACGACCTCAGTCGTCTTCAACTCCTCATCATCTCGGCAGTGTCACTCGGGCCGAAGAGAATAGACGACACCCGGGCCCGTTTTGTTCACATGGAACCGGAGAGGAAAAGACGATGTGTCGTAATATGGGAGGGGGAACAGTGGGGGAACACAATCACTGGGAAAAATACCACAAA
Organism: Clarias gariepinus; assembly: GCF_024256425.1. Lineage (NCBI taxonomy): Eukaryota > Metazoa > Chordata > Actinopteri > Siluriformes > Clariidae > Clarias > Clarias gariepinus. The sequence goes on along the minus strand of NC_071111.1, from coordinate 363,052 downwards.
CCTGAAGAGGCATCCCATAATAATCCCCCAGTTTTACAGCCTCTTTATGGTGATTATGTTGTGATGTATTTTATAGTCCAAACACATTAATCTAACAGGTTAGTGAATGATTGTGACCCAGAGGAGCCTCGAGATCACTACGACAGTCCCAGTCCCAGTGTGTCCCCGGGTGTCCCAGAGCGTCCATTCACATTTCACTCGGATCGTTAGAGGAGGTAAATAAATAAATAAAGGTTTAGAATCCAGTCGTCTCATTTTACTGTGTGTTAAAGTTAAAATAAGTTTAAATAACTATCTATTCCGGTTAACATTCCAAGATGGCGCCGGTGAGGTCGGCTGCCGTCACGACTGCTCCGACCACCTTTTCTTTGTTTTTGTTCTTTAAGTTAGTTTACAGCGTTTTAAAACCGGCAAAATTACCACCATGGGGTACATTAGTTATGATAGAGACACTCTTGTTTCTATTGGTATACAATGTACTCACAATTCGACGTTTTTAACTCCGGATCCGAGCTGGCCGAGTGAGATCCTGAGGAACAACAAAGGACGCGACGCGAAGCGGCGGCCTCGAGGGAAACGAGCCGGCGTCAGGAACAGGCTGAGAGCCCGTGCACACCGCACACCTCTGCCTAGCATCCTGCTCGCCAACGTCCAGTCACTGGAAAACAAGCTCGATGACCTCAGGGCCAGGATAAAGTTCCAGAGAGACATTCGGGACTGCAATCTCCTCTGCTTCACCGAGACATGGCTGAACCCAGCGGTGCCGGACCACGCCATCCAGCCGGCCGAGTTCTTCTCGGTTCACCGCATGGACAGGACGCGGGACTCGGGGAAGTCAAGGGGAGGCGGCGTGTGTTTAATGGTGAACAGCAGCTGGTGCAACAGCGCGAGCGTTGTTCCTCTCACACGCTCCTGCACACCCAACCTGGAACTACTGTCCATCATGTGTCGTCCTTTTTACCTTCCTCGGGAGTTCACATCGGTCATAATCAGCGCCGTTTATATTCCACCACAAGCGGACACGGACACTGTCTTATGCGAGCTGCATGAGGCACTCACACAGCAACAAACAACACCGGGACGCTGCGCTTATTGTGGCGGGGGACTTTAACAGTGCCAACCTCAAACGCGCAGCGCCGAACTTTTATCAGCACATCACCTGCCCCACCAGGGGCGAAAGGACATTGGATCACTGCTATACAACGGTCAAGGACGGCTACAAGGCACAATCTTGTCCACCGTTTGGTAAATCCGACCACGCCGCCATCTTCCTCATGCCAAAATACAAACAAAGGCTGAAACAGGAAGTTCCGGTTCAGAGGGAGGTCGCGTGCTGGACGGACCAATCGGTGGCCGCGTTACAGGACGCACTCGATGACGCAGACTGGGACATGTTCAGAAACAGCTCCGATGGTGACGTCAGCGTGTTTACGGAAGCGGTTGTGGGATTCATCGGGAAACTAGCGGACGATACCGTAGAAAAAAAGACTATTAAAACGTTTCCCAACCAGAAGCCGTGGGTGGATAAAACCATCCGCGACGCTCTGAGATCTCGCACCGCTGCCTACAACACGGGACTCGCGTCGGGGGACATGGAACCGTACAAGGCTGCGTCATACAGCGTCCGGAAGGCGGTGAAAGAGGCGAAGCAGCGCTACGGGAGGAAACTAGAGTCACAACTCCAACAGAGTGACTCTAGGAGCCTGTGGCAGGGATTAAGAACAATAACGGATTATAAAGCACCAACATCCGGTATGATAAACGCAGACGTGTCTCTGGCAGATGAGCTCAACACTTTCTATGCTCGCTTCGAGGCTGCAGCTAAGGACGCTAGCGATGCTAATGCTAGCGGCGCTAACGGCTGCAGACAGGAAGTCACTGCCAGCACCGGAAGCGCGTTCATCATCACCGAGCATGACGTGAGGAGAGCCTTCAAGAGAGTGAACACCAGGAAAGCAGCAGGACCAGACGGCATCTCAGGCCGTATTCTCAGAGCCTGCGCAGACCAGCTAGCACCTGTGTTCACTGAGATATTCAACATCTCTTTATCTCAGTCGGTGATCCCCACATGCTTCAAAGAGTCCATCATTGTTCCTGTCCCAAAGAAACCTCATCCTGCTTCCCTCAATGATTATCGCCCTGTAGCCCTCACTTCAGTAGTGATGAAGTGCTTTGAACGCCTGGTCAGAGACTTCATCATCTCTTCACTACCAGACACACTAGACCCACTACAGTTCGCTTATCGTACAAACCGTTCCACGGACGATGCAATCTCTCATCTCCTCCATACATCTCTCACTCACCTGGACACTCGGAGGGGGAATTATGTGAAAATGCTCTTCATCGACTACAGTTCTGCATTTAATACCATAATTCCCTCCACACTTACCACCAAGCTGGAGCACCTGGGACTCAGCTCATCAATGTGTCAGTGGATCTCCAATTTTCTGACTGGCAGACCACAGGCAGTAAGGATGGGCGGACATGTCTCAGCCTCCCTCACTCTCAGCACTGGAGCCCCCCAGGGTTGTGTTCTGAGCCCCCTGCTGTACTCTCTGTACACCCACGACTGCGTGGCCACTACCAGCTCCACCACCATCATCAAGTTCGCTGACGACACTGTTGTGGTGGGCCTGATCACGAACAACGATGAGACGGCCTACCTGGAGGAGGTTGGAAATCTGGAGAACTGGTGCCAGAGAAACAATCTCCTCCTGAACGTCAGTAAGACAAAGGAGCTGATAGTGGACTTTAGTACAAAGCAGGTGAGAAACTACCAGACCCCCGTCATCAACAGGAGCCCAGTGGAGAGAGTGGACAGCTTCAGATACCTCGGTGTTCACATCACGCAGGACCTGGCATGGTCCTGTCACATCAACACCGTGGTAAAAAAGGCCCGGCAGCGTCTCTACCACCTCAGACGCTTGAGAGACTTTAGACTGCCCTCCAAGGTGCTCAGGAATTTCTACTCCTGCACCATAGAGAGCATCCTGACGGGAAATATCACGACCTGGTTCGGGAACAGCACCATGCAGGACAGACGAGCTCTACA
>NC_071111.1:272500-355000 GCF_024256425.1 Clarias gariepinus | reverse complement strand
TATATTTTGTGTTAATTATTTTTATGTATTTATTTTTTGGGCTGTGGAACGAATAATTTTAATTTCCATTATTTCTTATGAGAAAATGTGCTTTGATTTACGAGTGTTTTGGAATACGAGCACGCTTCCGGAACGAATTATGCTCGTAATCTGAGGTTCCACTGTATTTTTTAACGCCCATAGTGATTTGGGATACTGTATATGGCAATTGAAAAAGAATGCATTTTAGTACAATGCAAATACATTAAAGAACCATATATGTGTACTACTGGGCATTAACATGTTTCATGGAGAAGAAGATATGATAACTAGTTGCCTATAAGTATTTTAATGGTGCAAAAAGTCAAACTTCAGAGGCGTGTCATCGGTAACCTTTATTGGAATGTAAATGTACATCCAAGCTTAGCTGCAGGAATCTGTGAGGGCAACATACAGGAAAATTTGTGCACCCAGGGCTAGGGATGGGAATCGAAAACCGGTTCTTGTTGAGAACCGGTTCCCAGTGTTTCAATTCCTTGGAATCGTTTGCAAAATTTGCAAACGATTCCCTTAACAATTCCAGTGGGCATGAATGACGTCATCACGCGCATTGCGCACGTTGCGTAGCTTCCGCTCAGTCAATAGTAAGCATGGCGCCTAAGCGGAACAAACGCTTAAAATTCTGGTTGTGTTTCACTAAAAAGCATGAAAATAGGGCAACTTGCAATACTTGCAGCATAGATATTTCCTCAAAGGGAGGAAATACCACTAACATGCTAAAACATTTGCACACACAGCATGCAATAACTATAAAAGAATGTTGAGTTTTCGATCCGCTCCGGACTAACAGTTCTCAAATCAACAATTTGTTGTCCCTTTTCTTCCAAATGAGAATCGATAAGGGAATCGATAAAGAATCGAATCGTTAAGCAGAATCGAAAATTGAATTGGAATCGTAAAAATCTTATCAATTCCCATCCTTAGGGAATCCCAGGCTTAGTAACAATTACCCTTGTATGGTTGTCTACAATAAACATTAGTGCTGTCAGAATGAATGATTCATCTAAGTGATTCATCAAAAAATATTATATATATATATATATATATATATATATATATATATATATATATATACATATATTATATATATATATATATATATATATATATATATATATACACTCACCTAAAGGATTATTAGGAACACCACACTAATACTGTGTTTGACCCCCTTTTTGCCTTCAGAACTGCCTTAATTCTATGTGGCATTGATTCAACAAGGTGCTGAAAGCATTCTTTAGAAATGTTGGCCCATATTGATAGGATAGCATCTTGCAGTTGATGGAGATTTGTGGGATGCAGATCCTGGGCACGAAGCTCCCGTTCCACCACATCCCAAAGATGCTCTATTGGGTTCAGATCTGGTGACTGTGGGGGCCATTTTAGTACAGTGAACTCATTGTCATGTTCAAGAAACCAATTTGAAATGATTCGAGCTTTGTGACTTGGTGCATTATCCTGCTGGAAGTAGCCATCAGAGGATGGGTACATGGTGGTCATAAAGGGATGGACATGGTCAGAAACAATGCTCAGGTAGCCCTGATGCCCAATTGGCACTAAGGGGCCTAAAGTGTCCCAAGAAAACATCCCCCACACCATTACACCACCACCACCAGCCTGCACAGTGGTAACAAGGCATGATGGATCCATGTTCTCATTCTGTTTACGCCAAATTCTGACTCTACCATTTGAACGTCTCAACAGAAATCGAGACTCATCAGACCAGGCAACATTTTTCCAGTCTTCAATTGTTTCAATTTTGGTGAGCTCGTGCAAATTGTAGCCTCTTTTTCCTATTTGTAGTGGAGATGAGTGGTACCCGGTGGGGTCTTTTGCTGTTGTAGCCCATCCGCCTCAAGGTTGTGCGTGTTGTGGCTTCACAAATGCTTTGCTGCATACCTAGGTTGTAACAAGTTTTTATTTCAGTCAAAGTTGCTCTTCTATCAGCTTGAATCAGTCGGCCCATTCTCCTCTGACCTCTAGCATCAACAAGGCATTTTCGCCCACAGGACTGCCACATACTGGATGTTTTTCCCTTTTCACACCATTCTTTGTAAACCCTAGAAATGGTTGTGCGTGAAAATCCCAGTAACTGAGCAGATTGTGAAATACTCAGACCGGCCCGTCTGGCACCAACAACCATGCCACGCTCAAAATTGCTTAAATCACCTTTCTTTCCCATTCTGACATTCAGTTTGGAGTTCAGGAGATTGTCTTGACCAGGGCCACACCCCTAAATGCATTAAAGCAACTGCCATGTGATTGGTTGATTAGATAATTGCATTAATGAGAAATTGAACAGGTGTTCCTAATAATCCTATAGGTGAGTGTATATATATATATATATATATATATATATATAGTGCTGTTCCTGGTGCTGTTCCCTTCCTCGCTGGTGTTTGGTTGTGACATTTCACTCGAATCTTGAGTCTCTATCACGGACATCTTCGTCTACTTATCACAACCTTATCAACCGAAAATGTTATTTTATTCAAACGTCCTTGCTGGAGTGTGTGACGTGACGTCATGTGCAGGTGCGATGGAGCGCGTACCAACCAATAGGGATTTGGAATGGTATGTTTATACCTCTCATCCAACCACAATCAATTTACTCCATCCGGAGGGCGCGGTTTATCCAGATGTTTTTTTTGTTTGTTTGTTTTTTGAATGACAAGCTGAAATAAAATAGGAGTAACGCGGCTATTTTTAAAATGTAAGGAGTAGAAAGTACAGATAATTGCGTGAAAATGTAAGGAGTAGAAGTAAAAAGTCATCTGAAAAATAATTACTCCAGTAAAGTATAGATACCCAAAATGTCTACTTAAGTAAGGTAACGGAGTATTTGTACTTCATGAAAAGAAGTGTTACATATTTACAGCTTACTGTTTTACTGCAGAATCACATAAACAGTTATCTATTAAATACTGCACACACACACACACACACACACACACAGCCCTTCCCCTCTGCAGAACAAACAGGGAGACTGCGTAAGTGAAAGTGAAACTCAGCAGCTCCATTTTCTGTCGGGTAGAAAATGTTCAGGAGTAAACACACAGTGAGTATCTAAGTCTAATGTTAGTCATATGTTAGTGTCAGTGAGTCCTCACATCAGTGTAAGCTGTTTAGAAGATAGTGTTACATATCTGTCTGTGGGTGTGTGTGTGTGTGTGTGTGTGTGTGTGTGTGTGTGTGTATTAGTGTATGTTAATTAGTGTGAGTTTTAAGTGTGTATCACTATCAGTTGGACTTCATATTCAAGGTGTGTCTCATTTTAGTGTGTGTGTGTGTGTGCAAGCTGTATTTATTTTTTTTTTACCAATAATGACATTTTTAATGTATAATATTTATCTGTCTGTAGCAGATTTAGGATTAATAAAGGTGTTCCTTTTATAAATAAAATAAAACTGTTTATAAAATTAAGATCTGTTCCTGTGTGTTTTTAACCAGGCGCTGGAAGTCATTACCCTGATAAAGAACAAGTTGAAGAGGGAAGAGGTTTAGGAATCCGAGTCCAGATTACCCAGCATGCACTGAGAGGGAGGTGGAGGATAAGGAGGATCAGAGCAGTGTCAGAGTGTCAGCGCTGAAGATCACGCCGCACATCCTGAAGAAAATGAACCACACAGATCTCGCTAACACACTGCAGAACCGTAAGAGCTCTGGACGATTAGTTTAACACTGGTCCATACACTCGTGATGTCAGCAGATATAAGACATTTAATTATGATAATACAGGTCACTGTCTCTAAACAATTTAATAGGTCATAGAGAATTTAATGTGAAATGTGGCTTTTTATGTTTTACTGTAACATTAATTAGGAAGGTACAGAAGTTTATTTCCTTGTTTAGTGCATTAAAAGTGTTAATTATTTGATTTATTAGAGCCTCTGGTCTCTGAGTGTCAAGAAAAAACAAGATCCAACCTGAGAGAGAAGTTTATCAGAATTAATGAAGGAGTCTCCCAGCATGGAAGCTCAGCACTTCTGAATGAGATCTACACAGAGCTCTACATCACAGAGGGTTGGAGTGGAGACGTCTGTAATGAACATGAGGTGAGACAGATTGAGTCAGCATCCAGGAGACCAGCAACACAGGAGACGCCCATCAAATGTAATGATCTCTTTAAAGACAAGTCCATCAGAAGTGTGCTAACTAAAGGAGTTTCTGGAATTGGAAAAACAGTCTCTGTGCAGAAGTTCATTCTGGACTGGGCTGAAGGAAAAGCAAATCAGGACATCACCTTCATGTTTCCACTTCCCTTCAGAGAGCTGAATCTCTTAAAAGAGAAACATCTTAGTATGCTTAATCTTTTTCTTCACTTTTTCCCAGAAGTGAGTAAACAGGAATTGATAGACTGTAACTCCTGCAAAATTCTATTAATCCTTGATGGTCTGGATGAGTGTCGACTTCCTCTAAATTTCCAGAAGAATGAGAGAGTGTGTGATGTGACAGAGGCAGCCCCAGTGGATGTGCTGCTGACAAACCTCATCAAGGGGAACCTGCTTCCCTCTGCTCTCCTCTGGATCACCTCTCGACCAGGAGCAGCCAATCAGATCCCTCCTGAGTGTGTAGACCAGGTAACAGAGGTACGAGGGTTCAGTGATCCTCAAAAAGAGGAGTACTTCAGAAAGAGGATCAGTGATCAGAGCCTGGCCAATAAAATCATCTCACACATGAAGTCTTCAAGAAACCTCTACATCATGTGCCACATCCCAGTCTTCTGCTGGATCTCAGCCACTGTTCTAGAGAGAATGTTGTGTGAAGCAGAGAGTGGAGAGATCCCCAAGACATTGACTCAAATGTACACACACTTTCTGATCTTTCAGATCAAACACAGGGACCAAAAGTACCATCAGAAATGTGACGCTGATCCTCAGCAGACACGAGAGAGTATCCTGGCACTGGGAAAACTGGCTTTCCAACAACTGGAGAAAGGAAACCTGATCTTCTATGAGGAAGACCTAAAAGAGTGTGGCATTGATGTCAGAGAAGTGTCAGTGTACTCAGGATTGTGTACCCAGATCTTTAGGGAGGAGTTTGGGCTTCACCTGGGGAAGGTGTTCAGCTTTGTACATCTGAGCGTTCAGGAGTTTCTGGCTGCCTTGTATGTTTTTCTTTCACTTGTCTTGCAAAACAGAAATCTTCTAAAAAATCAAAACACTTGTATGGAACTTTTCTTCAGAAAGCATTCCATGTCTGATGTCCTTAGGAGTGCAGTGGACAAGGCCTTACAGAGTGAGAATGGACACCTGGACCTGTTTGTCCGCTTCATTCTAGGTCTATCACTGGAGTCCAATCAAACTCTCCTACGGGGCTTAATACAACAGACAAGAAGCAGCTCTCACAGGAAAGAGAAAACAGTCAAGTACATCAAGGAGAAGATCAGGAAGAACCCATCTCCAGAGAAATCCATCAATCTGTTCCATTGTCTGCATGAACTAAATGATCAATCCCTAGTGCAGGAAGTACAAACATACCTAGAGAAAGAAGAGTTCCCTCCTCTCGGGAGACTCAAACTGTCTACTGCTCATTGGTCAGCTCTTGTGTTTGTGTTATTGACCTCAGAACAGGAGCTGGATGAGTTTATTTTAAGGAGAATTGATTCATCAGAAGAATGTCTTCTGAAATTGCTGCCAGTGGTTAAAGCCTCCAGAAAAGCTGAGTAAGCATTTTTATTTATAAATGCATTACTGCAGTGTTTATAACTATAATAATATTTTAATATTTGGATTATTGCTTGTTAAATTATCTTTAACAAACCTCTGGTACTTTTACAGAAGATTGTTTTTACACTAACACATTTTGTCTGCACTGATGGCATGGGCTAGAGGAACAAAATTTATATCATTATTTATTACATTTACGAGTATATTACATGTGGCGTAGTGGTAAAGCGCTCGCCCTATCATCCAGAGAACGCTGGTTCGATTCCCGGGTGATGCTGTAACCTCTCGCAGCCGGAGGTCTAGAGAGAGCTGATTGGCTGAGCTCTCTCAGAGGGGAGGGATGAGAGGTACACGTGCTTCCACATTAATCACGGCTCTACAGCCAATCAGGGGCGTCTGCACACACTGTACACTGGAGATACTGAGGTATACACACACACACACACACATAAACTAAAACACTGCACTGGGAAGTCGGACGCTATATTCTGTGTTGTGTCTATGAAGAAAGAATCAGGAGTCTTGGGTGCTTGTACCAACTGCTACTGTCATTTATTATGGTACAAAAAGAAAGTTTTCCTGAGCGACATGTCTACCTGACATATCTACTCTCTCTAAATGCACCAAGGAAACAGAGAAAAAATGTTGGAGAGAGTTTGCTTCGCATACACACAAGATAGGCAGCTTTAGTGCACCAAAACTTTATTTTCACTGCTATTGCAGTTAACAAAAACCCCCAGCAACAAACAAAAAAAAAAAAGAAAAGTATCGAACTCAAAAAAGCATCCTTCAGGCTGGACACACATAACAGAAGAGCACCCCAAATAGATATCCAACTATATTTCACTTCAGTGAAAGTGTTTCTCACCTTACACTGAGCCTTCATAGACCTTAGTGCTTCAGAGATAAGACCACTCTCTCTCTCTCTTCAGGCTTCACCCAACATACTGTGGTTTATGACGTGGTCAGGTTGACCACTCCTCAAACACTGGCAGCTCATGTGTAGCTTTACAGACAGGAAAAGGATGAAGAGAAGCCTTTATTTGTCGCATATACATCACTGCACAGTGACAATTCTTCCTTGCATATCCCAGTGTAACTGGGGTCAGAACGCAGGGTTGTAACTGCCAGACATCCTAGCAAGCGGAGGGCCACCAGGCATCATTATGTAGATATAACAGGCTTTTTATTCTCCCCCTCTGTCTGCCTGATGGGTGCTTATGATAGTCCTGCAAGAACCTCTGGGTTAATGATTGTGGGACCACCAGCTGGAATCTTCCTCCTCGTCCCACCATTGGAGACAGCACAGAGTAGAGATGAAAAGCAGCTAAGAAGTCGGGTAGTCATCAGGCAGGAACGCAGCCATAAATGCCTCTTTAAAATACTCCCAGTCCTTTACCTTGGTCTTCTCCGCCTTCCACCAGCTCAGAGCAGGGCCTCTGATCAGGGTTCTGATGAGCTTGACGCCTGGGGAGTGGTCTGACCTTCAAGTAGCTCTCACATTGCTCTCTAACGTTGAGTACGTAAGCTGTCTCTGATGAGTCTTCAAATGATGGAAAATCCATGTGGATGGGCGGACAAGCACAAAAGGAGGAAGTAGCTGGTAGATCCGAGGAGGTAAGTAGATTGGTTGAGTGTGCTGTATCAGAAGGAGGGGTATCACCGGTTACACTGCTTACTTTGTGTTGGACTTTTCCCCTCATGCTGCGACTGGCGTCCTGGGTGAAAGCAGTGCAGAAGGATCTGATTGTGCAGGGTTGCAGGCCTGTAGTTGGCGAAGAATAGGCATGCTAGTGTGACGTAGCTTATTCAACTGGCTCTCCCACATTGAGAAGCAGGGCCCCAAGACTAGTCCATGGAAAAGTACACCTTGACTAATGGGCCTACTACCACACTCTTTGTAAATTCCCCTTGCCCCACACTGAGATTCAGTTCATACAACCACAGCCGATGTCCAGGCACATGCACTCATACGTCCTCCACCCAAAACACACCCCAAGGGTTACTTGTTGTTGGGATTTGAGTAGGTGGGCATATCCTTACTTTGCTATTTAACTTGAATTCTAGGTATGATTTTTATTCTTTTTCTATGATCTGTACTGAATTCAAGGCTTGGTTTTATCATTTTATTAGAATTTTAAAATTCTAATGCGCTAATGTTAAGGAAGCGCCTGTCATGTCTGCTGGTGAAGTAAGTGGACGCAAAAAGCAGGATTAGTTCGTGACAAGTTTTATTCTTCTTTTTTATCTCTGAAATTATTACTCAGTACACTATATGCAAAACAAGAATTGCAACAACGGCAACTTGGAAAGCTGAGGGTCTGCAGGTGGGTCGGGTTGAAAGTAGAAACGAACAAAAAACATAACAAACAAATCAAGCCGCGGTGGCGAGGCCGAAAACCCCGGCGTACTGAGAGTCACTCAGCCTTGACCTTGACCGTGACGGCGGCAGCTAGAAAACCTCGGCCTTGACCCCTCCCTGCAGACTCCGCTCAGTCCTGAGAAAACACATACACACATAAGATATTTAACCACGACAGACAGAGGTGCACGTCAGTGAACAGACAACGTGACTAGAGTTCGGCTGGGCTATAAATAGAGACACGTAAGGATGGACAGGTGATCATAATTTGGTGCTCATCACAAACCAGGGAGACATATACACACAGACACACTAGGGGGAGACAAAGGAGCGGCTCAGTAATCCGGTGACCCAGATCTTACCCTCCCGGGCTGAGTTGGCAAGGATGTTACAGTACCCCCCCCCCCTTAGGACCGGCATTCCCAGGGGGGTGCGAGCGCCCTTTCCGTGTGATCGGAGGGAGTGAGGACCTACCGGCCTGATGGAATTGCCGGCGGGCAGGTCGACCCGGGGGTCGTGGTGCTGGGCGATCCGGCCGGGCTTGATGGAAATCGGTTATGAGTTCTCTACTCATAATGTCCCGGGCCGGGACCCAACTCCTTTCCTCCGGGCCGTACCCCTCCCAATCCACCAAATACTGGAGGGAGCCCCCTCTCCTCCGAGAGTCCAACAACTCTTTTACTCGATACGCCGGGTTGCCCGCTATTTCCACAGCCCCGGGGATCGAAGGCTCTGCGACGCCTCCGTCTAGGGGTCCCGGAATCACTGGCCTGAGAAGAGAAATGTGAAACACAGGGTGAATTCTCATGTGGTGAGGTAGCTGTAACTTAAAGGTGACCGGGTTTACTTGTGCAAGGATGGGAAATGGACCGATGTATCTGGGAGTGAGTTTTCGACATGGGAGGTGCAGGTGGAGGTCCCGTGTGGAGAGCCATACTCGATCCCCTACCTGGAGCGGCGGACTTTCCCTCGGCCGTCTATCGGCATTTCTTTTAAATCTATGAACTGCTTGGGAGATCTTGGTGTGTGCTTCCTCCCATACTTTTTCCGCTCGTTGAAACCACTGATCCACCATAGGGATATTGGTGGGAGTGGCATCCCAGGGACAGAGCGGTGGTTGATGCCCTAGCACACACTGAAACGGTGTCATGCCGGTCGAGGAGTGACGTAACGAATTCTGCGCATATTCCGCCCAGATTAAACAGTCTGCCCATTCATGTTGTCGACTACTACAATATGCTCGGAGGAACCTTCCGAGTTCTTGGACAGTCCGCTCTGCTTGTCCATTTGACTCAGGGTGGTAGCCTGACGTCAGGCTAACTGTGGTTCCCAATTTCTGGAAAAAAGCTTTCCAAACCCGTGCGATGAATTGGGGACCACGATCCGAAACAATATCCTCCGGGATACCGTAGTACCGAAACACGGAATCGAATAAGCTTTCTGCTACCTGGAAGGCTGACGGGAGAGAACTAAACGGAAGGAAACGACTTCCCTTCGAGAATCGATCCACCACCACAAGAATAGTTGTGTACCCCTTTGACACCGGCAGATCCGTGACAAAGTCCACGGCGATATGGGACCACGGTCTGTTAGGTGTAGGTAGGGGCATTAATTTACCAACTGGCAACCTACGGGGGTTTTTGGTTGCGGCACATGTTGCACAAGATAAAACGACTGTTCTCACGGTTTCTCGCAATTTTGGCCACCAGAACTTAGGTTCTAATAGGTGGATGGTTCGTGACACGCCGGGGTGACCTGATGCGAGGCTTGTATGCGCCGCGATCGTCACTCGTTCGCGTAGAGGCTCCGGAACGTACGTTCGATTCGGAGGACAGCCCTTGGGCGGGGGGTGGGACCGCGCCAGCTGGGCTATCTCCGAATCGATGTCCCACACAATCGGAGCCACCACGAGTGACGATGGCAAGATGGATTTCGGATCGTTGTTGTGATCTGGCGCCGGATAAAATCGAGATAGCGCGTCTGCTTTTTTGTTGCGAGAGCCTGGTCGATACGTGATAATAAAATGGAAACGCGTGAAGAACAGCGCCCATCGGGCTTGGCGAGAGTTTAATCTTTTTGCTTGTTGGATGTACTCAAGATTCCGATGGTCGGTGAGTACAGTAAAGGGATGTTTAGCTCCCTCCAGCCAGTGTCGCCACTCCTCTAACGCCGCTTTTACTGCTAGCAGTTCTCTATTACCAATATCATAGTTGCGTTCGGCAGGACTTAGTTTTCGTGAAAAGAAAGCACAAGGGTGGAGTTTCGCTGGGTTGCCATGGCGTTGTGACAGCACCGCCCCCAGCCCCACTTCCGACGCATCGACCTCAACTATGAATGGCTTCTCCGGGTCCGGCAGTTTAAGAATGGGTGCAGAAGTGAAAGCATGTTTGAGTCGCTGGAAAGCTGCGCGCGCTTCCAGCGAGATCTCGCGCAGGCGCTGTGGTTTTACCCCTTAATAAACTTGTGAGCGGTGCCGCCACTGTACTGAAGCCCCGATTAAATCGCCTATAGAAATTGGCAAACCCAAGGAAGCTCTGTAGCGCCTTAACTGACTTGGGTTCCGGCCATTGTTGTACCGCCTCGACCTTGGTCGCTTCCATCTCGACTCCCTGGGGTCCTATGCAATAACCGAGAAATGCTATTTCCTTTTGATGAAATTCGCATTTCTCTGCCTTCGCATAGAGTCCATGCTCGCGTAGACGACAAAGGACTCCGGTTACATGCACGACGTGTTCCGCATATGACCGCGAGTACACCAGAATATCATCTAAGTATACTATAACATAACGGTTTAACATATGTCGAAACACGTCGTTCATGAACCCCTGAAACACCGCAGGTGCGTTTACCAGCCCATACGCCATCACGTTATACTGGTAATGTCCGGATGTGGTGCTAAACGCCGTTTTCCATTCATCGCCCTCGCGAACACGTACCAGATTGTATGTGCTACGGAGATCGAGTTTAGTAAAGATAGAAGCGCCTCGGAGTTGGTCGATCGCGGCCGGCACCAGGGGCAGTGGGTGCTTATACTTTACTGTAATAGCGTTTAGACCACGATAATCTATGCAGGGTCTAAGACCCCCGCCTTTTTTTTCAATAAAAAAAAATCCCGCCGACGCTGGGGACGTGGACCTGCTGATGAGCCCCTGCTGGAGAGCCTCACCCACGTATTCCTCCATGGCCTGTGTTTCCACCACAGACAATGGATAAATGCGCGCGCAAGGCGGTGTTTTCCCAGGCAGGAGCTCAATCGCGCAGTCCCACGGACGATGGGGGGGAAGTCGTGCGGCAGCCTTAACACTAAACACATCTTGAAATGCTCGATACTCAGATGGCACAGTGGTTGATAGTTGGGCGCGAGGACTTTCAATGGTTGTGGTTTGGACCATCAATGAGGATGGTTTACAAAATTTCGCGCATCTTGGGGCCCAGGATATGATACGAGACTGTGCCCAATTAAAATTCGGGTTGTGATAGCTAAGCCATGGGAGACCTAGCACGACCGACTGATCCGCCTGCGGGAGCACAAAGAATTTTAGCTCCTCGGTGTGACCTGGGAAAGTTAATCGAAGTGGCACGGAAAGATGTTCAAGGGGCGATTGTTTTAGATGTTGACCATCTAGAGCCTTTACTGGGATCGGGTAGGGAAGCTTCGACACGGGAGCTCGGAGCTTGGAAAGAAGAGTAGAGGAGACAAAATTCCTAGCCGAACCCGAATCTATAAGGGGAAAGACAGACACAGTGTGATTATTGTAAGACAAAGTAGCCTGTAAACAAAAAGAGTGATGAGTACGAGGTGGGGTGTAAGTGGTTACGTTTAACAGCGGACAGGTGTTTACTCGATGGGTTCCCCCCCCACAGTACAAACATAACCCCGCCGTTAGGCGTCGTCGGCACTCCTGGGCCGAAAGGTGGGACGTGCCGATCTCCATCGGCTTAGGTTGATTGCTTTCACGC
Source organism: Clarias gariepinus (assembly GCF_024256425.1). Classification (NCBI taxonomy): domain Eukaryota; kingdom Metazoa; phylum Chordata; class Actinopteri; order Siluriformes; family Clariidae; genus Clarias; species Clarias gariepinus. The sequence continues at coordinate 342,970 of NC_071111.1, read as the reverse complement.
GGTTCGGTGGGGGGTTTGCTGAGGCTATAGCGGTGGCTTTGCTCGGACCTTCCTGCTGCGCTTCGAGGTGGGAGGTGCCGGCGCTGGCCGCGGAGGTGCTGATCCAACTTGATGGTCAGGTTGATACTGTCGTCCAGTGACAGCCCGGCATCACGACATGCTAGTTCTAGTTGTAGTTCGGGTTGGAGGCCGTCACGGAACCTGGCCAGCAAGCTTTTATCGCACCAGCCACTCTCCGCGGCTAGAATGCGGAATTTCACCGCGTAATCCGAGACGGTCTGACTCCCCTGTTTTAGCCTCAGCAGCTGTTGTTCCCCCGATTTCCCGTGATCTGGGTGGTCGAACACCGCGCGAAAGTCTCTGAGAAAGATGTCATAGTTGGTCGTCACTGTCCCGTCGTTGCTCCACACCGCCGCCGCCCAGTCCATAGCAGGACCCGTGAGCTGCTGCGTTATGAAGCTTTCTTGGCATCCGTCAGTTCGGGATATTCCGCCAGGTACAGCTCACAGGCCAAAAGAAACCTTTTGCAGCCCTCGGGATTCCCCGCATAGCGTTCTGGTGGGGCGGCTCGTGGTGGTGAGTGTGCAGAGCGGGGCTTAGGAGGTGGGGATTGGGCCCATTTAAATGCCAGCCTTTCTAGGCTGGTGGCCATATCATTGACGGCTCGTGCCAAGCCGTCAATTTGTCCCTGCTGCCGGATTATGTAGCGGTATTCCTGCTGCGTCTGGGAGGGTCTGTTCATCTGTCATGTCTGCTGGTGAAGTAAGTGGACGCAAAAAGCAGGATTAGTTCGTGACAAGTTTTATTCTTCTTTTTTATCTCTGAAATTATTACTCAGTACACTATATGCAAAACAAGAATTGCAACAACGGCAACTTGGAAAGCTGAGGGTCTGCAGGTGGGTCGGGTTGAAAGTAGAAACGAACAAAAAACATAACAAACAAATCAAGCCGCGGTGGCGAGGCCGAAAACCCCGGCGTACTGAGAGTCACTCAGCCTTGACCTTGACCGTGACGGCGGCAGCTAGAAAACCTCGGCCTTGACCCCTCCCTGCAGACTCCGCTCAGTCCTGAGAAAACACATACACACATAAGATATTTAACCACGACAGACAGAGGTGCACGTCAGTGAACAGACAATGTGACTAGAGTTCGGCTGGGCTATAAATAGAGACACGTAAGGATGGACAGGTGATCATAATTTGGTGCTCATCACAAACCAGGGAGACATATACACACAGACACACTAGGGGGAGACAAAGGAGCGGCTCAGTAATCCGGTGACCCAGATCTTACCCTCCCGGGCTGAGTTGGCAAGGATGTTACAGCGCCCTGTGAACTGTATGGCATGATCAGTGACCTCCAGAACACACACTGATGGACTGTTATTTGTTGCTTGAGATTTCAATCATGCTAATCTTAAGTCAGTCCATCAGTATATGGACTTTGCAAAGAGAGAGGAAAACATGCTGGATCTTGTTTACCCAAACATTCCCAGTGAGCCCCACCTCGGCTACTCAGATCAAACTCGGTTGTTCTAATTCCAGCATACAGACCACTTACGAGGCGTTCAAAACTGGTTCTGAAGCAGGTGAAAACCTGGCCAGCAGGATTCATCTCTGCCCTTCATGACTGTTTTGAGAACACTGACTGGAACATGTTCAGGGAGGCAGCTTACAGCAACTTTATCAACTTGGTGGAGTACATGTCATCAGTGACCAGCTACATCAACAAGTGCACCGATGACGTCACTGTCTCCAAGAACATCATCTCACGACCCAACCAGAAACCATGGATTACTGTGCAGGTGCGTGTGCTTCTGAAGACTTGAGACTCTGCCTTCAGAGCAGGGGACAAGGTGTCCCTAAGAACAGCAAGGGCCAAACTTTCCCGGGCCACTTCAAAGATAGCAGTGACACACGGTGCATGTGGCAGGGCATACAAGCTATCACCAAGTACAGGACATCATTACCTGCCTGTGACAGTGACAGCTCCCTTTCATATTGCAGTATTGTCCTAATCGTTCAACAGATGATGCCTTCTCCACCACACTCCATCATCAAGATCGAGTCTCATCAGCAAGAATAATGCATATAAAGAGGAAGTGCAGAGGCTAACAGACTGATGTAAAGACAATAATCTGTCTTTGAACAATATTAAAACAAAAGAGATGGTTTTTGACTTCAAGAGGACACAGAGCAACTGCTCTCCGCTGAACATCAATGGCTCCTTTGTGGAGATTCTTTACTCAACACTAGCTCCTAGCACAAAAAAGCCCAACAGCATATTTTATTCCTGAAAAGGCTGAGAAGGGCCCAGCTTCCACCACTGAACCTTACCACCTTCTACAGAGGGCTAACAAGAGCATGCTGCTGCATCCTGAGCAGCATCACTGTCTGTACACCCCGCTCACACACACTTCACACTCCTGCCATCTAAAAAAAGGTAGTGAAACATTCAGGCCCTCACATCTAGACTGTGTTACAGCCATTTGTCTCCTCAACAAAAAGGGACTGGGCTGATAAACACACACACACACACACACACACAAATCACTCAGATAAAACCCAACTACCCAAAGAAAATTACAAAAATGAGAATGACATTCAGAAAGAGCATTCAGAACTCCTTAAGAAGGACTTCCGGTTAGCAGCCACATGGAGTAGACGTGTGAGTTAGGTGCTCCGACAATTTTTAATTTCTTTACTCCCTTACTCGTCTTTAAATGCTAAATTAAATCCTTAGTTTATAATATCTTTATACTCTACCTCACGGCTAACTACTTTTTATCTATAATGGCTACAAGGAGTGTTAAGAGCGGAAAAAAAGAGGACACTGCGACCCCTCTGACAATCGAGGCCGTCTCTGCGCTGTTAGATAAACAACGTGAAGCGTTAGCGGCTGATTTTAAATCTTCGTTTAGTTTACTAGAAAGTAAACTGGACCAAATCCAAACCCAAGTAGAGGACCATGGACAGCGTTTACCTTCGTTAGAACTCGCTACAGATGACCTGAGCCAGCGTGTGACCGAGTTGGAGAACATCTGCTCCGGACTTCGGGAAAACAACTCTAAGTTAACGGCCAAAGTCGTAGACCTAGAAGGCCGGAGCAGGAGACAGAACCTGCGTGTCCTGGGTCTTCCGGAGGGTACTGAGAGTGGACTCCCTACCGAGTTTTTCTCGAAGTTTCTGTGCGAGGTGTTTGGAAGTGAAACGCTCCCTTCCCCGCCTGAGATTGACAGAGCCCACCGCATACCTGCATCCAAACCCGCTTCAGGTCAGCGACCTCGGCCCGTCATTCTCCGTGTGCACCGGTACCAGGTTAAAGACCTTCTGGTTCGGGAGGCTCGGCGGAGAGGGAAGCTGGAATACCGCGGTCAGCAGGTTCGTATCGTGGAAGACTACGCTCCCGAAGTTTTAAGCCAGCGAGCCGAGTATAGAGACGTTATGACTGAGTTATACAACCGTGGACTCCGGCCTTCCCTCCTGTATCCAGCACGGCTCCGGATAACTCTCTCTACCGGACAGAAGAAGTGGCTTCGCTCGGTAGAAGAGGCGCAGAAACACATAGACAGTCTGCCGAAAACTACGTAGTGCACTATAGTTTTATTTTTTAATACTACAATTCTCAGGAAAGTACCCTTTTTAACTTTAAATCCAGCCATTTTTACGTTTTTTCCTGGTAAGAGTATTGTGTTAAACACGTGTAGTTATTGTTAGTTTTCTATTATTATTTTCTCTATTTCTAGTCACGTGTAATTTACATGTCTGTTTATTTTTTAGAGTTACAATGTGACGTGGGGGGAGGGGGTTGTTTTGTGTTTTTCTCTTATTTAGAGATTTCAGTATTGGAGTGGGGAAATGTTTTATTTATATATTTAATTTTTAGTTTTTGTAAACTGTGTCGGAGCAGAAGATGGTGTGGTTAGTGGCAGGAAGAGTGGTTAGGTGGAGAATGGAAGAATGGAAGAGCTTGCTGCTTTGTTTCTTAGCAGCTATCTTTGTTTGTTTGGGGGTAGTGGGGTGTGTGGGGCAGGGGTGGGGGTTCTCCAAAGCCAGTATTATGTTAGTTCAGTATACACGGTGTATCTTTAACGTGATGCTCTGTGTTTTACACTTCTGTTTTAAAGCTGACGCTGGGCATTTCATTATTTATGTTTATCTATCTGCATCTCCTCTCAGGGAGAATGAATAGTTCTTTAAACTTTGTGAGCTGGAATGTTAAGGGTTTAAACCATCCGGTCAAGAGAAGGAAGGTGCTCTCACACCTTAAACAACTTAACACTGCAATCGCATTTTTACAAGAAACTCACATTCGCAGTTCTGATAATTCTCGCCTTATGTCGCGTTGGGGAGGGCAGCACTACCACTCGACCTTTCAGGCCAAAGCTAGGGGTGTCTCAATTCTCATTAATCCAAACATTTCTTTTGAGCAGCATAATATTATTGCAGATATACATGGTCGTTATATCATTGTTTCAGGGAAGTTATTTAATACTAATGTAGTGTTGGCTAATTTATATGCCCCTAATTACGATGATGTTTCCTTCTTTGAACATTTCTTCTCTGTTCTGCCGGATCTGAGCTCATACTCTCTCATATTAGGGGGAGACTTTAACTGCTGTTTAGACCCATCAATTGACAGGTCATCTCCCAATCCTATACCTCTGAGTAAATCTGCCACGCTACTTCAGTCCTATCTTTGCAGCTTTGGTATTTCTGACATATGGCGCTTCCTTAATCCAAAAAAGAGAGAATATTCATTTTTCTCACATGTTCATCATACTTTCTCCAGAATTGATTATTTCTTCATAGATAATCAATTGATCCCAATGGTTAATTCTTGTGCTTATCAGAGCATTGTGATATCAGATCATGCTCCGGTTCTTATGTCTCTAAAGATCCCCAATCTACCTCAGATTAATAAAAATTGGCGTTTTAATTCATCGTTACTGATAGAGGATGATTTTGTTAAATTTATGGAAGATCAGATCGTTTTTTTCTTAAATACAAATGAAACATCTGAAGTGTCATGTTTAACTGTTTGGGATGCTCTGAAAGCCTACCTCAGGGGACAGATAATTTCATACACTGCAAATATGAAAAGGAAGGCATATAAAGAGCGAAAAGATCTAATCAACCAAATTAAAGAAATTGATCAGCAGTATGCTCTATTTAAAAACCCTGATCTGTATAAAAAACGTGTAGAATTGCAAAGTAAGTTTGAACTTATCTCAACACATGTTATAGAACGTCAATTATTAAGGAGTAGGAGCCAATTTTACATTCATGGTGACAAATCTGGGAAACTTTTAGCTAGTCAGTTAAGAGGATTCAGAGCACAACAACACATTACAAGAATTCGGATGGAGGATGGTACCATTACTACCGATCATTCTAAAATTAATGATGCATTCAGGAATTTTTATTCTCGACTATATACTTCTGAGTTCCCTAAGGACCATAGTTCAGTTGAGAATTTCCTGACTCAACTAGATATCCCAACACTGTCCCCTGATTCTAAATTAAAATTAGAAGGGCCCATATCACAGGAGGAAATCATTTCAGCTATTTCATCATTGCAATCTGGTAAGTCCCCGGGTCCTGACGGGTTCCCTGCAGAGTTTTTTAAATCATTCTCCTCATACCTTGCACCACAACTAGCTTCGGTTCTATCTGAATCTTTTCAGCAAGGTAAGCTGCCCGCATCATTTAATGAGGCTCGCATCACCCTCATAGCAAAGAAGGATAAGGACCCAACAGAGTGCTCTTCATATAGACCAATCTCTCTTCTTAATGTGGATGTTAAAATCCTTGCTAAAGTCTTGGCTCGTAGATTAGAGATTGTTTTACCCTCTATTATATCTGAGGACCAGACCGGTTTTGTTAAAAATCGTTTTTCTTATTTTAACATTAGACGCCTTATGGATATCTTGTACACACCATCAGAGGGGATCCCTGAGTGTGTCCTTTCTTTGGATGCTGAAAAGGCTTTTGATCGTGTGGAATGGGAGTATTTATTTAGGGCTTTAAAAAAATTCAATTTTGGTCCAAGTTTTATCACTTGGGTTAAATTATTATATTCAAGCCCTAATGCCACAGTTCTGACTAATGCTCAGCAGTCTCAACCATTCAGCCTTCAGCGGGGAACTCGTCAGGGGTGTCCTCTTAGCCCATTGCTCTTTAACCTTGCCATTGAGCCACTAGCAATTGCATTCCGCAGTTGTAGGGATATATCTGGGATTTGGAGGCAGGGAGAAGAACATAAAGTTTCTCTTTATGCAGATGACCTTCTACTGTTTATATCAAATCCAATCTCCTCCCTTCCACCTGTGCTGTCATTGCTCAGTGAATTTAGCTATTTTTCAGGATATAGGCTGAATTTGCACAAAAGTGAACTCTTTCTGCTAAATAATACAGCACTAACAACTGGTATCCACAATTTTCCTTTCAACATAGTGAGAAATCAGTTTACCTATCTCGGTATTACAATCACAAGAAAACATAAACACCTTTTTAAAGAAAATTTTATTAGGTTGTTGAGCCAAACAAAAAAGGACTTGGGACACTGGTCACCACTGTCCATGTCCCTGGTGGGACGCATTAATGCCATTAAAATGAGTGTTCTTCCTAAATTTTTATATCTTTTTCAGTCTATACCTGTTTTTATTCCCAAATCTTACTTTGGTGCTTTAGATTCAATTATATCCTCTTACCTTTGGAAAGGTAAACATCCACGACTGAATAAGTCCCTACTTCAAAGATCTAAAAGAGACGGTGGCATGGCTTTGCCTAATTTTCGTTTTTACTACTGGGCAGCAAACATTCGATCTGTCATCTTTTGGGCATATTTCCACAACCAACCTCATCGGCCTGCCTGGGTGGAAATGGAGATAAAGTCCGTAAAAAATCTCTCTGTCTCTGCACTCCTTGGATCTGCACTCCCCATCCCCTCAATTAAATCTATCAATAACTCAGTTGTTAGGCATACCTTGAGAGTATGGGCTCAGTTCAGAAAGCACAGCGGTCTTCTGGGCTTCTCTCTGTCCAGTCCTATTGTCTCTAACCATCTCTTCCAACCTTCCTTATATGACTCAGTGTTTCAGGAATGGTACAATAAGGGCATCAAGCTTTGCAAAGATCTGTTTGTTGATCATAAGTTTGCACCGTTTGGGCAGCTTTCTGAAAGGTTTAACCTACCCAATTCTCATTTTTTCAGATACCTGCAAGTAAGACACTTCATTAGCTCTTCAATACCAAATTTCCCTGAAGCTCCTGATGTAAATATTCTAGATAATCTCCTATGTTTGTCCCCGTTACGTAAAGGCCTAATATCCACTATTTACGGTGGATTGATGGGTTTGAGTCACACCCCTTTAAGTAAAATTAAAACTGCTTGGGAGAAAGATTTAAATTTGTCACTATCAGATGATACTTGGAATTCAATTCTTAAACTTGTCAACTCAACTTCCTTATGTGCTCGCCACTCTTTGTTACAGTTTAAGGTTGTACACAGGGCTCATTTTTCTAAACTTAAACTTTCCCGTTTCTACCCAGGCATTGATCCTTGCTGTGATAAGTGTAAAAGTGGAGAGGCGTCTCTTATTCATATGTACTGGACATGCCCGAACTTGGAAAAATTCTGGAGGGATGTTTTTAAAACCTTGTCGTACATATTAAAATGCAACCTTGAACCAGACCCTCTGATTGCTCTCTTTGGTGTCACTGGAGAGGAAGACAAGTGTCTAACTCCAGCTAAACAGCATTTGTTATCTTTTGCGACACTCCTGGCTAGGCGTTCTATTTTATTCAAGTGGAAGGATGCCACATCACCCACTCACGCCCAGTGGCTCAGAGATATTATGTCCTGTTTGTCCCTGGAGAAGATTCATTACTCAATCCGTCATTCAGACTTGAAATTTCAGCAGGTGTGGGGGCCCTTCCTTCGCTTTTTTCATATACATTAATAGTTCGATTCCATTCTTATTTAGTTGTCTGTCTGTTTGTTTTTCTTTTTCCTTTTTTTTTTTTTTGCACGCAGAACTAAAAACTTCCAGCTCCACACATGCGTACATATATATATGTGTGTGTATGTGTGTGTGTATATATATATGTTTTTTTTCTATTTTTCTTCTTTTTTTTAGATGCCTGGCGTCTAGCCTTTCTTATACATGTATAGCTGGCTTGGAGTCAGGGAGGGTTGGGGTGGGTGTTATAGGGCTTATAAGGGGGTCATAGAATCTATAGAATCTATAGTATATTAAAACTTTACATGTTTACCCTGTTATATCCCTGTTTAAAATCAATAAAAATATTGTTGAGTAAGAACTCCTTAAGAAGGATTTCGGTGAACTCAAAGACTTGAAGTTTAGTCGTTCATCAGCGGACCACTCCCAGCAAGGGGAACTAACATGTTTCATGGTTGCTTAGGCTGAATACATGGCTACAAAGAACCTGCAGTTTAAAAGGAGTTCAAAAGGAATATTTTTCTTTAGGTGCTAAAGAAAAATATAGATTTCTCCCTCCATCATCCTTCAGCAGAGTGTGCAAACCCTCTCAACCTGAATGGCACATGCACACCTGGACAAAGTATGAGTGACCACAGATAGCTTTCGTGTCATCATGTGGTTAAAGAATCTCACAAGGACACTGATAACACCAGGCAGCCAAAACAACCACTGCTCATGGACATCCCAGCTGAGTCCTGCCCACAGAGCTCATCACAGACAAACATACTACAACAGCTTAGAGATAACCTTCTGGAAAACAGCCAGAGAATTCAGGACAATATACTACAGCCACTGGAAACACCAGAACCAGAGCCCATCTCACCAGACACAGTATCCCTCTCAGCTTCTCCACTTCTAAGCTTCTCACAGATAATGGAGGAACTGGTGTATACTGGGACCCCAGCTCGTCCTCCTCCTGTGAGAGCTCTCCGACCACCCATCTGGTCTAGGTGAAATAAAACAAACAGATAGCAGCTCTCAGTAATGTGTGTTGGGTCCCCGCTATGATAGCGATAACATTCACAATTGTTTACAGAACAAGCGGGAACCCAGTGTGCCTGTAGCTTTATTTATCTCTGTTTTATCACGTGATAGAAAGCCCAAGGCCTTCTTAAACCGTACAGCTGACCCATCTAATCTCCTACCTGTTATACATCAAACTAAGATTACTGTGGGGACAAAAAGTACTGCCATCAAGTTAGCATTTTTAAATATTCGCTCACTAAAAAATAAATCATTTCTAATCAATGATTTGATCACCACGAACAAATTGGATTTAATGTTTTTAAATGAAACGTGGCTAGACGATAGCTGCAGTGCAACAGCCCTTAATGAAACAGCGCCTCCTATTTATGTTAGGAGAGGCGGAGGTGAAGCTGCTCTATTTAAAGATGACTATCAATGCAAGCAAGTGTCATTTGGTCAGTATTTGTCTTTTGAATATCTAGGTATATTGCTGAAAGGTGCCCCACGCATTCTGTTTATCATTATTTACAGACCTCCAAAATACTCTCCAGACTTTATTGAAGAGTTTACAGAACTGCTGTCAATCAGTTAATATTCTTTAATATAGACTTTAATATTCACATTGATAATGTAGAGATCAATACTACAAAAGGAAATAATAAGTGTTCTAAACACTTTTGACCTGATTCAGCATGTGCACGGGCCCATACATAATCGTGGACACACTCTAGATTTACTCATCAGTAAGGGTCTAAACATCTCATCCATTCTTATAAAGGACGTAGCACTGTCTAATCACTTCTGTATTTTCTGTGATATATTGATCTCTGTTACCACTGAATCTAGATCTGTGTCTGTAAGAAGATGCATTAATGAGAACACAAGTGTTGCATCGTTGCCATAATTCCTTTAACTCAAAAGTTAAGAATGTTATTGACGATATTGCTCCAGCAAAGGTCCGAAAGACGGGCAGACAGAAATCACCACGGAGAAAATCAACAGCAGTTCAGAATATGAAAAGACAATGTCGAAAAGCTGAGCAGATGTGGAGGAAGACAAATCCACTATAGCACTTAGAAAGACAGCCTTCATGCTTTCAATGTGGAACTAGTCACAGCTAGACAGACTTTCTTCTCCAACAGCAACTTAAACAACACACGCACTCTTTTTGCTACTGTTCAGAGACTGACAAACTCACCAAGTCAGATTCCTATTGAAATGCTCCCCAACAGCAAATACAATGCGTTTGCTTCCTCCTTTTCTAAAAAAAATCTGTAATATTAGAAGGGCTAATAACTTATCCTCAGGTTATGCAGAGGCCAGAAAAACTCAACAGGTACTATGACTGTTTTTCAAGCATCAATAGCAAAATCTTGAAATAGTACAGCACCTCAAATCGTCATATATAACGTGCGTATGTTGAACAGCGTATGTTCCACCCTCGGCCAACACAGAGGCAGCCTGTGACTCTCTCCACTCTGTACTGCTAACGCAATCGCCAGGAGCCCTTTTTTTAATATCTGGGGACTTCAATCATGTATCACTGGACTCTACACTGCCCACCTTCACCCAGTATGTGACATGCACCACCAGAGACAATAAAACATTGTACTTACTGTATGCCAATACAAAGGAAGCATACAGTTCATCACCTTTTCCTCCCCTGGGAAGATCTGATCACAACCTGGTGCACCTTGCTCCTGTGTACGAACCCCTAGTATGCAGGGAGCCACCGGTCACTCACACAGTACAGAGATGGTCGGAGCAGAGCGAGGAGGCTCTAAAGGACTGTTTTAAGTCTACTGTGTGGGAGGTGCTTTGTGACGACCACGGGGAGGACATCGATAGCCTTGTCACCTGCGTGACGGACTACATTAACTTCTGTGTGGATAACACCGTACCCACCAGGACTGTGCGGTGCTTCTCAAACAACAAACCATCGATTACACCAGAAATAAAAGCTGTCCTTAAGCAGAAGAGGAGGGCCTTCAAATCTGGAGACAAGGAGGAGCTGAAAAGGGTGCAGAGAGAGCTGAAAGGACTGTTTAGGGATGGGAAAGACAGCTATAGGCAGAAGATGGAAAACCAGCTTCAGAGGAACAACATTAGCGAAGTCTGGAGAGGCCTCAGAACCATCTCAGGCCACAAAGATCAAAACTCTCTACCCATGGGGGATGTGGGGTGGGCAAATGAACTGAATCACTTCTTTAACAGGTTTGATTCTTCTAGGAGGTCTTTAACATTGGCTGCAGACACTCCCACCCCCACTGCTGCTGTTCCACCTCTGACCCAAGGATCACTTTACACCTCCTCTACACACTCTGCTCACTTTTTCCCACCCCCAACAACAGCATCCAGTACACATCCAACACACAGCTCCAGTCTGTCTCTCTCAACCATTCAGGTCAGGAGGGAACTTAGGCGGATTAAAGCCAGGAAGGCGGTAGAGTTCCGCAGGCACAAACATCCTCCACTACAACCACTGAACATCCAAGGCATGGTCATTGAGTCTGTGGAGAGCTATAGGTACCTTGGTGTTCACCTGAACAATAAACTGGACTGGACTCACAATTCAAATGCACTCTACAAAAAAGGGCTGACCACATAAGCACAAGCAAACGCACAAACGAACAAACACACACATCAAATACACCATTGTAGTGATGTGCAATATCTCCAGTCATGTGCAATACTATGGTGGAACCTGCAATTTTTCTTTCTGTCTCGGGGAACCACCATAACTGGGCAAAGTGCAATATAAAACATTTAAATCATTTAAAATATTACTGTAAATGCCTGTCATTTACTCTCTGTATGTATACATATATTCATTAAGTACAAACATATTACTTAGTCAACTGTGTTTACTTATAGTCTAAATATATATTTATGTAAATATTTTTTACTACACAGATGTCCATATTTTATAGCCAGATTGTATAGTATACATTTATACTGTTAGTATTTGTTATTTTATTTGATTTCCCCAATTTTTATCTTATTTTACTTTATTCTGTTAATTTTTAACTTTGTACTGTCCACTTACTGCCGTGGCAAAACAAATTTTCCCACTTGTGGGACTAATAAAGGTTTATCTTATCTTATCTTATCTTATCTTTTAAAAGTTGTGAACACCTCACTTTTTTCTGGGACTTTTCTGACCTCTCTGAAAACTGCAGTTTAAATCAGTTAAACCACTTCTGAAAAATAGTAATCTTGATAATTCCATATTAAATAACTACAATTCAATTCAATTTTATTTGTATAGCACTTTTCACAATTGTCATTGTCGCAAAGCAGCATTAGAATTCTGACTAGAACCCGAAAATCTGAGGACACCAGTCCTCAGGTCCTTCCACTGGCTTCCTGTAACATTTAGTATAGATTTTAAATTACTTTTACTTGTTTATAAATCACTTAATGGCCTAGGACCTAAATACATTACAGATATGCTCACTGAATATAAAACTAACAGACCGCTCAGATCGTTAGGATAAAGTTAGTTAGAAATACCAAGGGCTCAGGTAGACTGTAGAAAACTCCAGTCCTAAACTATCAAGCGACTGAAGTCACGAGTCCTTAGAGAACAGCGGTCTGCATAAGCCGAGGACAGGAACGTCTTCATGAAAAGGTGGAACCGTCCCCAGTCACCACACGCATCCCCTCCAATTATCTGTAAAGCTTCCATTATTTTCAGAGCACCACTTGGACATCCAGCAGTTCAGCAACCATACCCTGCTGTATGCTATGCTGCCATGTCACACTGGGGTGGAGCTAGAGCATTTTACTTCATTGGACATTGCCTTCGTTAATCCAAACACCTCTACAAAGTTATTCTTACTAACCTCTGACTGATGAAGGCATGTTGCTATGTTCAGTGCCCTGGCTCCCAGGAAACACCTGTCTACTGCCACTGGTACCCCTAACGGTCTAGCTAAGTTTATGTGCCCCAGTATAAAGTCTTCTTTGACCAAAGCTCTTTCAGGTTTCCCAGTGGGTGCTCTGTGCGCTCCAGTGGAAGAGCCTTAAAGTTAGCTTTGGCTGAAGGAGTACCCTGCTGAGTCGGGGCTGGCTATCTCCACCTAAGGCATCCAGACATTCTGATATAGAAATAACACTGCTCTCATGCTTTCTAAAATCAATCAATCTATTTCATCAGAGTGTTAACTAATAAACACCCATCAGGAACAAAGTTATTACTAACAATGGAGGAATAACGACTTAACATTCTGCACTTCACATATTGAATCAGCTCAATGTCAGCTACAACAAGAGTTTAACATACATCACATTCCATTTAAACTTAAATAACTCTTTTGATTGTGTAAAGCTGCTTTGTGACAATGACAATTGTTAAAAGCCCTATACAAATAGAATAGAATTGAATAGAATTGAACGTAATTTTGTCAGGGTTTTGGTGCTAGTAATTACTCCAAATGGATCCGACAGGAATTGATTCCACTCGCTGTTTTAACCGCAGAATCTAGTGTGTTCTTTGAAAATCTGTTGATTTCTTGATATAAATATTAAAAAATAAGAATAATTTAGATGCCCAACATTTTGGACTTACATTTGAGATTTTAGTAAAAAAGTAATACATTTAAAAAATGTTACATTTACAGTGTTGTGTAGTTTTTTTTTTATTTGTCACATTTAATGATTGAGATCATTAAACTAATTTTAATATTACACAAATATAACCTGAGTAAACTGCAGTACATAATGTAGCACAGAATGCAGTTTTTAAATGATGATTGCAACACAATTTAAACTTAAGTCTAAAATCTAAAATACTGTTGAAAAAGAAAATAATTTTATTTTATTTATAGTGCTTAAAACATTGTCATCGTCGCAAAGCAGCTTAACAGAATCAAAAGAAAATTATGGAAATGTGTATGAAATGTGAGAACATGTGTATGAGTTAAGATGATCAAATTATCCATGATGTGCAACAGTGGAAAACTCCCTGAGTTTCAGTTTCTTACGTTCACTGGAAAAGTTGATGTCTTTAAGTTGATATGTCCAGTTTGTTATTAGAAGCTCAGGTAGACTGTAGACCATCTTCATGGAAAAGTGGAACTGTTCTCAGTCAAAACAGGACATTCAGAGGCTTTTCACTTTTATCCTGACATTAGAACCATGTTTTCATATACAGAGTTTATTTCCCAAATGGTGGAAAAACCTAATTTAACAATCGTATAAATAAACAATTGTCCATACTTTTTATTGTTTGTTGTTATTCTAAACATGTGCATGTGTTTAAGATCAGTGTTCTGATGTTTCATCATTTCTCTACCAGTTTGTGTGGGTGTGACCTGACAGAGAAGAGCTGTAGAGTTCTGTCCTCAGTCCTCAGCTCAGAGTCCTCCAGTCTGAGAGATCTGGACCTGAGTGTCAATAACCTGCTGGATTCAGGAGTGAAGCTGCTCTCTGCTGGACTGGAGAATCCACACTGTACACTGGAGATACTGAGGTATACACACACACACACACACACACACACACGCATAAACTCACACAAAAACAGAGCAGACATTTAATCACTAAACCAGGGGTCAGCAACATTAAACACTCAAACAGCCATTTGGACCTGTTTCCCACAGAAAAAACCACCACAAAACCCTTTTGACATTTAAAATAAAAACATGTGTTGCATTTATGAAATCAATGAACTGCTACAGAGGAAAATGAAATCGTATTTCTGCATGCAACAAAAACATTTTAAACTCCAAAAAGTGACCCTGGGTTGAAGGTTGCTTTCAAATTAAATACTCAATATCTATTTGTCCTCCTCGTATTTATAAAATAAAAAGCCAAACTTAAATTATCCACCTGCAGCAAACCAAAAATGCATGACATCATCGTTTTATCGTATGTACTGGAGTGTGCAATCAGCGGTCAAATTCGAATGAAAATTTTATTTGTCACATAGTTGTAGAAAATATAGAGGAAAATATATATTTATTTATTTATTTATTTATTTATATATAATATATTATTATTATTATTATTATTATTATTATTAATATAAAGATGTAATAACTATAAATGTGCAATGTGTTAAAGTGTGCAAAAATAAAATAGAATTGTCCAGGGTGTGTGCAAATGTGCATGAATGTGTAAATGTCCATAAATTGTCCATAAATGTCTTGGGTGTGAGCAAATGTCCATAAAGTTGTGAACCAGGTTGTGATGTTCCTGTTAGAATGCTCTTTATGGTGCGGGAGTAAACGTTCCTAAGCACCCTGGAGGACAGTCTGAAGTCTCTTAAGTGTGTGAGGTGGTAGAGACGCTGCCGGGCCTTTTTCACCAGGGTGTTGATGTAAAAGGACCATTACAGGTCCTGTCTGATGTTAACAGCAAGGTATCGGAAGCAGTCTACTCTCTCCACTGGGCTCTTGTTGATCACAGGGGGTCTGTTTCTGGGTTTGGTAGTTCCTTTGCTGATTGTTACTGAAGTCCTCTAGCAACTCCTTGTCTTGCTGATGATTAGAAGGAGATTGTTCCTCTAGCACCAGTTCTCCAGATTCCTAATCTCCTCCGGGTAGGCCATCCCATTGTTGTCAGAGATCAGTCCCACCATGACGGTGTCATCAGCGAACTTGATGATGGTGGTGGAGTTGGTAGAGGCCATGCAGTTGTAGGTGTACAGAGAGTTCAGCTGGGAGCTCAGAACACAACCCTGGGGGGCTCCAGTGCTGAGAGTGAAGGAGGGAGTCTCAGGTGCCACAGCATGGTGGTGAGTGTGGAGGGAATAATTTTAATATAATTCCCCTTCCTAGTGTCCAGGTGTGTGAAGGAGGTAAGAGATGACATCATCAGTTGAATGGATGGTAAGCAAATTGTAAAGGTCAAGTGTGTATGATAGTGAAGAGATAATGAAGTCTCTACCCAGTTTTTTGTCGCTACTGATGTCAGGGCTACAGGACGAAACCGCTAGTTCCTTGATGAATCAAACAACCGCTTCCATGAACATGCTGATGTCATCAGAGCTGCGCTGGAACATGTCCCAGTCTGCATCATCGAGTGCATCCTGTAACGCGACCACTGATTTGTCCGTCCAGTGCGCAGCCCCCCTTTTGAACTGGAACGTCCCCGAGTCCCACGTTATGTCCATGCAGTGAACCGAAGAAGAAGAACTTGGCCGGCTGGATGGTGTGATCTGGGTTCAGTCATGTCTCGGGAGAACAGAAGAGATTGTACTCCAGTATTGGCCATTAAACTCCAGAGATTTGAATGATGCCATCATGTTGGATGTTCCATCTTGTTGGTCAAAAAAAAAATAGAACTTTTTTTTTATTATAATGATTGCTGATGACCTCATATTAATATGAGACAAGAAATGAAACTTTAATTAATTTTTTAAAATCTTGACATGTTTTCGAGGTGCTTATGGTAACCCATAGAGAAAGTGACAGTTGCGCTGGTGATATGGTAGGATGTTTCAAATAGTGTCGTTTTGTTGACGTAAGTTTCCTTCACAGAGAGTCCCTGCGAATGGAGCAGGCAGTAGGGAGCACTCTGTAAAGTACACTGATGTTGCATATTTTGAGCGACAAAAAATTAAACACGGTTTATTTTAATGTTACAAGATCACCATAATCTTCAAACGACCCCTGAACTAAACTGTAGTGATGTCTGCCAATGTTTTCACTGTTGTGTGTTTGAGGTGTGTGAGTAAATGTTCTGTATATAAAGATTTTGTGTAGTTCATGTGAGTATGTTTAGTGTAAGAAGGTTTTGTTGCCTGCAGGATGAGTTACTGCAGTATTACAGATGAAGGTTTTGCAGTTCTTGCTTTCACTCTGAGGTCGAACTCCTCATCACTTCTGAGATATCTGGAGCTGTACGGTAATAATGCAGGCGAATCAGGAGTGAAGCTGCTCACTGATCTACTGGAGGATCCCCACTGTACACTGGAGACACTAGGGTGAGTTACTGACACTTTACTGTACAGTAGAATGAGAGTCGATGTGCAGCTGCCCATCAGCGACGGCATAGACAGTAACTAAAGCCATTCTGTTCTTATATAAGGCGTGTGTGTGTGTGTGTTACTGTAGAAAATGTTGTCAGTTATTCTCTCCTCCTCTCTCTCTTACAGCATTGAGCAATCTTTCCTCACTAAGACTGGTGTACGACAGGAGTCTCAGCTCAAGCATTAGATTCGCAGTTTGGGAGCTAACTCACTCATATTCATATGTAGAAGCTCCACAATAAAGGATGTGATTAGTCACAAAAACCATAATGATCACATACTTTATCCACTTAGCTACACATTACTTTAGGCTTTACCAAGATTTTTACACTCCAAAGTCAAATCCTTCAGCATCTATACACAACACAAGACCTCATCACCTTCTCACCAGGATTATACCCATATAGATTCATGTGCTACAGCAGTATCTTTACCTCCTTATTGTAATTTTTTTCTTTAAAATAATTTTTATGACACTGTTGGTAACTTTTTATACACATGACTAGGATGAAGACCTGAAGCTGAGGAATGTAGAAGCAGCGAATATGTTCTGATATTAGACTGTACTGAGTTCTCCATCCCAAAGAGTCTCATGAGGAACAGAAGTGCCAAATAAAATGTTACCTTCCTTCTTCCTAATAATTGTCATGATTTTTGGTGATCAGCTAACAACATGTTAGCACTTCACTATTCTGTAACCTCACACCAGGTAACTACAGTAAACACGTGTATGAGTATGGGTAAGGTCATGTGAAAATGAAAAGAGCTGAACTTAAGCATTTCCCTGCATATCGTACTGTGTATGTTATTTTCTAGTTCAAATTCAAACATAAAATGTTTAATAATACCAATCAAATCAGACTTCAGAGTTCTGTATCTGAGCTACATACACTAAGTACACACACTGTACACTGTGGAAAAGGGCAGGTAACAGCACCTACTCTGGATGGAGAAACAGCACCAAAATTAATAGCAACAAAATCCTTCTAACCTCCAGACCTGTCTGGCGCTGTCAGAGCATACCACCTCTCGTTCGAGTTCTCATTGGTCTCTGGCTTGCTGCTAAGGATTCCACTGTGTGGTCTGTGTGAGATGCATGTGGTCTACAGTAGGTCTCGACTATGCAGACAACTCTTCTCTGATGGCTTGTGATTGCAGTCCCTCAGTAGTTCAGGCCTGGTTCCTTGTTAAGTCTGGCTCCTCTCAAGGCTTCATTTTATTACCATCTTAGGGAGTTCCCTTTCAAAGGCTACACTCGATGCTGCGTGAAAACGCTGTGAAGCATCTTGTCATGTTGTCGGTTGTGATGCATGTGTGTATTAAACACGCCAAATTTTGACCTATATAACCTCGGTGGGTGACGTCAACTGATGAGACGCACCTGCAGGTTATAATTAGGAGTGAGCCGAAAACGTTCCTCAGATTCTTTGTCTTCACAGAAGACAGGAGAGACTTGTGTCCAGTACGTGATCTTCAGATTTACGTCCACCACATCAGCCAGTGGTGTAAGTCAGAGCAGCTTTTACACGTCTCGTTCCCATAGCGTTTTCACGCAGCATCAAGTGTAGCCTTTGAAAGGGAACGGTTTGGGTTACTTTGCTGTAACCTTGTTCCCTGAAAAGGCGGGAGCGAGATGCTGCGTCCCAATGCCGCACTGCCTACGTAACCGGACGTCCGTTCAGACGAATCAATCTGAGGAATGTTTCTGGTTCACTCCTATTTATAACCTGCAGGTGCATCACATCAGATGACGTCATCGACCAAGGTTATATAAGTCAAAATTTGGCGTGTTTGGTACACACATGCTTCACAACCGGCAACATGACAAGATGTTCCCATAGTGTTTTCACGCAGCATCTCGTTCCTGCCTTTTCAGTGAACAGGGTTACAGCAAAGTAACCCGAGATGTTTTTCCTTGCCAATGTCACCCTCAGCCTGCTCATCAGGACAAACTAATAATTATGATTTACGCGTAGTTCCTCACAATTTCCTAACGTATTTTCATAAATTTTGGATTCTGTACACCTGTTTTGCAACAGTGACAGCACTGTATAAATAAAATAATAAATCAGTTGCCTTTATATCTTATTAAGCTGCTTAATTTACATTAACAGTATGCATTCATCATAATGTTTTGATAACCTTATGCAGTGTTACAAAGATTATTTATGTCTTAAATTGCATAAAACTGGCAGAGATCTTTTACTGAGGATGGGAGAATAAGACATTAATATCCTAAAGGGTCTCATTGTACAGTGGCCACAATACTTGATTGGGAATATGATAAATCTTGACTCATCTGATCACATGACATTTTTTTCCATTGCTTCAAAGTCCAATCTTTATGCTTCCTAGAAAAAAAGAGGCATTTATTTTGATGATTCTCATTAACAAGTGGTTTTCTTATGGGCACAGTTGTTTTTTGTTTTGTTTGTTTGGTTTTTGTTTTAATTAATTATTTTTTCTTAACACAAGAGCTGCATGAGTAAAATATTAGGTTTGCCTAAAAAAATTATAAATGAATTAAATAAATAAAAGATTTACATTAACTCATTCCTTAAGGTTTGCAGGCTAGCAGACAGTTTCCATCTTCCATGCCAAGCAAAACTTTTTCCACAAATTCAAATGTTTCGCAAGTCCTTTAGGATAATGCATGTGAAGAGCATACAGAAATCCAAACAAAACAAGAAAGGTCTCCGGAAGGTGCCTGTGGGTGGTGACCAATTCATTCTCAAGGATAACTGAGACATTCACTGGGTCGCAATGCATCGGAGCAGTAGTGTTGTCATGGAAGACGGTGAGTAGGGCCACTGGAGCATCCTCAATATGTACTTCAGATCATCATGCTAAAGAACAAAAAGAATGTTAGAACATGATCATTATTATTGGCACAATACTGCTTAAATCACTAGTGATAATGATAATGTTATAATTTACAAAGTGACAAACATTTCAATGAAGAAATATCTATTTAACCCACCTTTTACTTGTCTCCATTATGTGCAACTGTTAAGAACCTCTTTGTACTCAACAATGAGCGCCCATCAATTCTGTAGGTACACAAGGTCACAGTATCATTTAGTTGTGAGTGCAGGTGGGAAGAGAGACTATGTCCTAATTCAGTTGGGGAGAATTCATAGCAACGAAGGTGTTTCACATACCAACAGTCATAGTCAGTACAGAGGAATGAAACCTTATTCACTAAGTAGATCTGTGATATTTAGGAGAACGTTGGCAGTTCTCCACTTTTTTTATCCAAATGTCTGGTAGAGCTGACACAGAAACCCAGTTAACAGCACTTGTTTGTATTTTGCATATAAAAAAAAGAACCTGAACTGAGATGGAAAGCAATCATGTATTGATGACTGACATAATCTTAAGAATGTTTTTGAAGTTCTAAGCATCGTGCACTATTCTTTTAAAGAAGCGATGCTTCCCCTCAAACTTCATTGTCCATAGGTGCACCAAAGGCCCAAAACACTTTATGAGCTCAGGGTAGTGTTCTACATAATGATGCTTAGGCCATAGTCACCACTCAGGAAATACTTCTTTCAGTTCTTGCCTGCGGTTATCAATTTTGCATTGCAGATAGACTATTTCTTCTGTAAACAATGGATACAGTGCCAACTTAACTAAATCCTTTAGCTCCATTAGCACTGGCCATAGACCACTTTTCTCTGGCACTACTGTACATTTACTTCAAGTAAAGGAAGCAACCTCAACAAAGTGGAATTTTCATGGCCATTGCCTCCTATGGTGCCTTT
This sequence comes from Clarias gariepinus, assembly GCF_024256425.1. Lineage (NCBI taxonomy): Eukaryota > Metazoa > Chordata > Actinopteri > Siluriformes > Clariidae > Clarias > Clarias gariepinus. The sequence continues at coordinate 322,258 of NC_071111.1, read as the reverse complement.
AGACATGAATGTTTTTAGTAAGGGCGTAGGTCCATCTACCTTATCTGCAAATTGATAAGAGAATGACATTATCTTTTGATTCACCCATTCGAGTGTAAAGAGTTTAAACCAAATCATCCCTTTAATGCAAAGACACAATTCAGTTGGCACTATTGCCTCCAAAAGATCATGAAGTATGTCTGGTGGGAAACCATTAATGGGATGGAAACGTGCTAGTGACTGACGCAGAACACTGTCTCTCTTCACTCCACAGTAACAGTCAACAGTCATTTTGCATTACACTCTGAACATGAATGTCATGCTCAGCTTTAGTTCTCTGGACAAATGTCCCATCACTCACTGCATTCACTTGTAATTCCTCCATAGTAGCCACACAAAATCTGTAAATATTCCCTGCTTTAAAGGACTCGACAAAGCCTGCTAATCCATGAGCAGCCAAACTGTCTGCAGAAACACAAAATACTGTTCCCTTAATGTTCCGAGTAATCAATATAGAAACCGTCTGTACAAGAGCTTGCATATCACACAACAGTAGCATACGTACAGCGGAGTACCACTGTCAAAGTACCACTAACTGAATGAAATGTGATGCAGATTGATATTTAGGATGTAGACTAGCCAGGGTCCAATACACTGCACACAGCTTATACATTTTACGAGATGTCCCTAGGGGATAAGCAATTTGGAAATCATCAATATCTAGCTGCAGCGATAGTCTGAGCTCTTCAGCAGACCGTAACTCATTTTAACGGCAGTAAATTCCATCAGTGTGATTCCTATAACATCCAACCTCTGGATTTTCTTCAGTAAGCTTGGTGAGAATTTCAGAATTTCTTTTTTCATTGTTAAAACCGAACCATACATACTAAAATGTCCAGATTGTGGCAAGTCATACTGCAATGGCATTACAAGTGGATAGTTATGCTCAATGAATGACTTCCTGCATTTAAATGAAGACAATTCTGCACCTTCAGAGATTGTGCTAAACAGAATGTTACAATCTATGACATCACTTACCAGTTCATCCAGTGTCACTGCGTTGACATTGAAGCCATGTTTCTGGAAAACGTCACTAACTGTTTCCCTGATCTTCGGCTGGGATAATGAGTATATTTAATTAAGGAGTTCAATGACTTCATTTGTAGCTGCGTTAGATATGTGAAGAACCGCCTGCATCTTCAGAAATAAAGTGGCAAGATTATTTTGAAGCTGATCTCTTAGTCCATCATCATCATTTTGGTCCTGAATCTCTATTATCTAAATTACATGCAAGTTCATTTGAAATATATGCATCGGAAGTAAAGGAGAGGGGGTGAGTTTCTGGATAGGCAACACCCTCTTGGAGATCTGACAGATAACCAGCATGGTCTACCCTACTCTTGTGTGAGTTGAATGATGAATACACGTTGGTTATGTAATTGCAATTCTTCTATGGGAAAACAACAGCCTCATGGCTCTTAAGATGGGTTCTGAGGTGACTAAACAGTACATCTTCAGAAATGGATTGTGCAAATGTGCACAGACTACATTTAAACAAAATGTGTCTGACTTTGAAATGGACTATAACTACTACCAGTTACATGGTATCTACATAAGGGAGTTTTTACTGCACTGAATGTCTGAAATGTGCAGGGGCAATCAGGATAACTACATGGCAGAGGATTTATTTTAGAGCGATGGCTATGCTCCACTCTGTAGTGTCTAAGGAGGTGAACTCTGGAAGGATGTAGTTCTCTGCACACCTTGCACTTCCAATTCATCATCGTATTTTAAACCTGAAAAAAATCTAACTCCTCCAGTTAATTATTCTCAAATTAAACAATTTGAATATTATCTGTCAGGGTTAACCCCTAGAGGGCGCCTTGCGCCCCGAGACTCTTTAAGTTCTTTTTTTCTTTTTTCCTTTGTTAGTTGGACCTACGTTTCCCAAAATGCACCTCGGTCAGGTGATAGGAACACTCACCTGAACCGAGGTCGCTCATTAGTTCAGTTATAAATAGCCTGTTTAAGTTCTGTTCCCTTTTTCTTGCATCTGTTTTGTTAACCTGATGTGTTTTGTTAAATTGCTTTTGTGAAATGCTGTTTGGTTTGGTTTGGTTTGGTTCGATTCATAGTTTTTTTTGTTTTTTTTCATAGACTCCTATTTGGTTAGTTCTTGTTTTTAAGGATATTTGTTTATGTTTTTTTTTATGATATCAAATATCTTTAAAAGTCTTTACCTCTGCGCCTATGCCTTGCCTGCAAACACACCTCATCCCTGACATTATCCAAATCACACAATAAACTTCTGCCCTAAGATTATAACTGTAATATGAATTATTGATTAATATGATATAATTTCAGAGTGATGCTGCAAAAATCAAGCATTCGAAAAGCAGAATTCATGCTATGAATAACATGGCTAAAATAACAACTACAAAAATATGGACCACATTAAAAACAACAATAAAAAAATCAGTAAAATAATTTTTAAGTAAATTTAAGAACCATGAGCTCTTCAGCTCCGAACACTAAACTAAACGTTTACCTTATCCTTCAGCGCGGTTTGTAAAGATTATACTTACTGCACCACACGAAGACAAACCCATTCACCATCTTAACCAGAACAATTCAATGCGGGCAATTTGTAAAAAGTTTTAAACTGGTAGAACTTTAAAGAAACTGTTACTGTGGCTTAAAATATTAAATTTGTTCAGCTAAGTTAATCCTAGGTCTATTAATGTGAACTAATTTCAATTATTTAAGTTAACAGTACTTAATATGTTTAATTACTTTGAGCATTAGGGTTTACATCTGATCACACACACACACACACACACACACACACAGAAACAATGTGCTCAAGCACTACTACGTTATTTGCTCTCCATACCGGCCACTTACAGTCTTGTGTCCTGGTTACTGTTGTCATGGTGATACTTACATCATTATATCTGTACAAATGCACAAACACACACACACACACACACACACACACATACAGGAATGTTGTTATGAATAAATCTTTCCCTCACTACCGTGTTTACTACAAAAGTAACACATTTAGAAGTGTGTGTGTGTGTGTGTGTGTGTGTGTGTGTGTGTGTGTGTGTGTTCCCCAGAATGGAATGTGTTTGAGACTAATTGATGTGGATACTGGGTATGAGGCATTAATTCAGTTCCATGCTTTTCCACCCACTTGTAAGTGACACTAGTGTGTGAGATTTTTATCTTTCACTTGTTAATGTTAATTGAAAATATTAAACAAACTGTATCTTTAATTCAAAAAGGACTAAAGAACGACTCAGCACTCTGTGCAGATCTGGATAAAGTAAGCAGGACTTATTGCAGCAATAAAACCGGAGTGAGCCGCACTTGTAATGTTTAGGTCATAAATCCAAGCATTATGAAGAGCAGACTGTCTGACAGTCAATTTTATTTATATAGCGCTTTTAACAATGGTCATTGTCTCAAAGCAGCTTCACAAAAATGAAAAAAAATTCATTAAAAAATAATAATAATAAAGTAATAATAATAATAATAATAAAGTGTGTATGTGTGAGAAAAATGTGTCTAGATAATAATGAGATGAATGAATGAAATGTCTCTGAGCAAGCCAAGGGTGATGGCGACAGTAGCAAGGAAAAACTCCCTGAGATGGTAATAGGAAGAAACCTTGAGAGGAACCAGACTCAACAGGGAACCCATCCTCATCTGGGTGATAACAGATAGAGATGATATAACACCATGTGTGTTATGCAGCTGAAAGTACAATATAACAGAAATTCTTTAAATTAACATGTTCAGCACAGGGAGTCAGTAGGTGCAGAGGGCAGATGGGGTCTGGGTCACTGGGAGCACAGGAGCAGGATGTGTAGCTCCAACCATAATAAGGCAGAATCCAGCTGGAGCTGGTCCTTCTCTGGATGCCTCAGGATCCTCACAGGGTTGGCCTTTGTCTACTGAAGCTGGTACAATCTCCAGATGCCTCGGGATGGGTAGAAAAGTACAGAACAGATGGAGAGAATTAGCGTAGTTGCCATTCAGGATAGATGTACTGGAGTAAATTACCACCATGGAGTACATTAGTTATGATAGAGACACTCTTGTTTCTATTGGTATACAATGTACTCACAATTCGACGTTTTTAACTCCGGATCCGAGCTGGCCGAGTGAGATCCTGAGGGACAACAATGGACGCGACGCGAAGCGGCGGCCTCGAGGGAAACGAGCCGGCGTCAGGAAAAGGCTGAGAGCCCGTGCACACCGCACACCTCTGCCTAGCATCCTGCTCGCCAATGTCCAGTCACTGGAGAACAAGCTCGATGACCTCAGGGCCAGGATAAAGTTCCAGAGAGACATTCGGGACTGCAATCTCCTCTGCTTCACCGAGACATGGCTGAACCCAGCGGTGCCGGACCACGCCATCCAGCCGAGTTCTTCTCGGTTCACCGCATGGACAGGACACGGGACTCGGGGAAGTCAAGGGGGGGCGGCGTGTGTTTAATGGTGAACAGCAGCTGGTGGAACAGCGCGAGCGTTGTTCCTCTCACACGCTCCTGCACACCAAATCTGGAACTACTGTCCATCATGTGTCGTCCTTTTTATCTACCTCGGGAGTTTACATCGGTCATAATCAGCGCCGTTTATATTCCACCACAAGCGGACACGGACACTGTCTTATGCGAGCTGCATGAGGCACTCACACAGCAACAAACACAACACCGGGACGCTGCGCTTATTGTGGCGGGGGACTTTAACAGTGCCAACCTCAAATGTGCAGCGCCGAACTTTTATCAGCATATCACTTGCCCCACCAGGGGCGAAAGGACACTGGACCACTGCTATACAACTGTCAAGGACGGCTACAAGGCACAATCTCGTCCACCGTTTGGTAAATCCGACCCTGCCGCCATCTTCCTCATGCCAAAATACAAACAAAGGCTGAAACAGGAAGTTCCAGTTCAGAGGGAGGTCGCGCGCTGGACGGACCAATCGGTGGCCGCGTTACAGGACGCACTCGATGACGCAGACTGGGACATGTTCAGAAACAGCTCCGATGGTGACGTCAGCGTGTTTACGGAAGCGGTTGTGGGATTCATCGGGAAACTAGCGGATGATACCGTGGGAAAAAAAGACTATTAAAACGTTTTCCAACCAGAAGCCGTGGGTGGATAAAACCATCCGCGACGCTCTGAAATCTCGCACCGCTGCCTACAACACGGGACTCGCGTCGGGGGACATGGAACCGTACAAGGCTGCGTCATACAGCGTCCGGAAGGCGGTGAAAGAGGCGAAGCAGCGCTACGGGAGGAAACTAGAGTCACAGCTTCAACAGAATGACTCTAGGAGCCTGTGGCAGAAATTAAGGACAATAACGGACTATAAAACACCAACAACCGGTATGACGAACGCGGACGTGACTCTGGCAGACGAGCTGAACACTTTCTATGCTCACTTCGAGGCTGCAGCTAAAGACGCTAGTGCTATGCTAACGGCTGCAGGCAGGAAGTCACTGCCAGCACCGGAAGCGCGTTCATCATCACCGAGCATGACGTGAGGAGAGCCTTCAGGAGAGTGAACACCAGGAAAGCAGCAGGACCAGACGGCATTTCAGGCCGTATCCTCAGAGCCTGCGCAGACCAGCTAGCACCTGTGTTCACTGAGATATTCAACATCTCTTTATCTCAGTCGGTGATCCCCACATGCTTCAAAGAGTCCATTACTGTTCCTGTCCCAAAGAAACCACATCCTGCTTCTCTTAATGACTATCGCCCTGTAGCCCTTACTTCAGTAGTGATGAAGTGCTTTGAACGCCTGGTCAGAGACTTCATCATTTCTTCACTACCAGACACACTGGACCCACTACAGTTTGCATACCGTCCAAACCGTTCCACGGACGATGCAATCTCACATCTCCTCCATACATCTCTCACTCACCTGGACACTCAGAGGGGGAATTATGTGAAAATGCTCTTCATCGACTACAGCTCTGCATTTAACACCATAATTCCCTCCACACTTACCACCAAGCTGGAGCACCTGGGACTCAGCTCATCCATGTGTCAGTGGATCTCCAATTTTCTGACTGGCAGACCACAGGCAGTAAGGATGGGCGGACATGTGTCAGCCTCCATCACTCTCAGTACTGGAGCCCCCCAGGGTTGTGTTCTGAGCCCCCTGCTGTACTCTCTGTACACCTATGACTGCAGGGCCACTACCAACTCCACCACCGTCATCAAGTTTGCTGATGACACTGTCGTGGTGGGCCTGATCACCAACAACGATGAGACGGCCTATCTGGAGGAGGTTGGAAATCTGGAGAACTGGTGCCAGAGAAACAATCTCCTCCTGAACGTCAGCAAGACAAAGGAGCTGATAGTGGACTTCAGTACAAAGCAGGTGAGGAACTACCAGACCCCCATCATCAACAGGAGCCCAGTGGAGAGAGTGGACAGCTTCAGATACCTCGGTGTTCACATCACGCAGGACCTGGCATGCTCCTGTCACATCAACACCGTGGTAAAAAAGGCCCGGCAGCGTCTGTACCACCTCAGACGCTTGAGAGACTTTAGACTGCCCTCCAAGGTGCTCAGGAATTTCTATTCCTGCACCATAGAGAGCATCCTGACGGGAAACATCACGACCTGGTTCGGGAACAGCACCATGCAGGACAGACCACCCTCTACAGAGGGTGGTGCGATCAGCTGAGCGCATCATCCGCACCGAGCTCCCTGACCTGCACTCAATCTACACCGAGCGGTGCTGGACCAAGGCCAGGAAGATCGTGAAGGACCTCAGCCACCCCAACAATGGCCTGTTCACTCTGTTGCGGTCTGGGAAGCGATTCCGCTCCCTGAGGGCCAAAACAGAGAGACTGAGGAGGAGCTTCTTCCCGCAGGCGATAAGGTCTCTCAACCACACCACTATGCAGAATTAACACAATGTTTTCACAATTTTCACAATCAATCAATCAATCTTTATACATACATGGACACTATGGACAACTCCACGCACATCTACACTACATGTTTACGTTTACATTCTGGACCATTGCACAAAGACACTTTAATAACCTTGGCACAAAGTCACTTTTTCTATGCATATTTGCACACCATTATATTTCTATTTGTACAGCAGATTTCTATTTCCAGTTTCTATTTTTAGTTTTATTTTTCCTAGTTAAATTTTATTTTATTTATTTTATTTTTCTATTTAAATTTTCTATCGTATTTCTTTTATTCATATTTATTACTATTATAAGCTTCAATTCTCTTTTTAAGGTCACTGGCGGTCGTGTAAGCATTTCACTACATTTCGTACTGTGTATGACTGTGTATGTGACAAATAAAATTTGAATTTGAAATTTGAATTTGAATTTGAGTATGAGGTTATGGGATGAGTTACGCGTATGCCAGATTAAAGAGATGCGTCTTGAGTCTACTTTTAAACTGGGAAACTGTGTCTGCTCCCCAAACACTGTCTGGAAGGCTATTCCAAAGTTTTGGAGCTAAATATAAAAAAGCCCTACCCCCTTTTGTAGATTTTGAAATTCTGGGAATTACAAGAAGTCCAGAGTTTTGTGATCTTAAGGAATGTGGTGGATTATAGCGTATCAGAAGACTGGTTAGGTATGTGGGAGCTAAACCATTTAAAGCCTTGTATGTAAGTAATACTATTTTGTAATTAATTCTAAACTGAACAGGTAGCCAGTGCAGGGATGATAATATAGGTGTTATATGATCATATTTTATGGATCTAGTGAGAACCCTGGCGGCTGCATTTTGGACTAACTGAAGCTTGTTTATTGAGGATGCAGGACAACCACCTAGTAATGCACTACAATAGTCCAGTCTGGAGGTCATGAATGCATGAACTAGCTTTTCTGCATCAGATACGGATAGGATACGCCTAAGTTTGGCAATATTTCTAAGATGGAAAAAGGCTGTTTTGTGATATCGGAAATATGATTTTCAAAGAACAAGTTACTGTCTAATATTACGCCCAGGTCTTTTACTGTTGAGCTAGTAGTAACAGTACATCCTCTTAAACGCAGGCTGAATTGTGTGCTGGTTTTTGGGCCGATGAGTAATATCTCTGTCTTATCTGAATTTAGTAAAAGAAAGTTATTGGTCATCCAATCTTTTATGTCCTGGACACACTCGGTCAATCTAGACAACTTAGGTATTTCGTCTGGTTTTGTTGAGATATATAATTGGGTATCATCAGCATAACAATGGAAACTTATCCCATGCCTTCTAATGATGTTACCCAAGGGAAGCATGTATATTGAGAACAGCAGAGTTCCTAAAACTGACCCTTGTGGGACCCCATATTTCACTGGCATTACATCAGACGGTTCTTCATTTAGATCTACAAAATGGTATCGATCAGACAGGTATGATCTAAACCATTTTAATGCCTGTCCCTGAATACCTATATGATTTTGTAGACGATCTATGAGAATATTATGATTTATAGTGTCGAATGCAGCACTAAGATCAAGCAAGACTAGTATTGAGATGCAGCTTTGGTCCGAAGCTAAAAACAAGTCATTTGCAATCTTAACTAGTGCAGTTTCTGTACTATGATGGGGCCTGAAACCTGACTGAAATTCTTCAAAGATGTTGTTTTCCTGCAAAAATGTGCATATTTGAGCTGATACTACTTTTTCTAATATTTTTGATATACACCTGTAAAGCACTAAAAAACTAAATGTGAAACTTTAGGCTGAACTAGATCATGAGATGCTATTAGAGATTGAACTTCCGTTATTTTCTTCCTTATGCTATCGATTTTTTCATTAAAGAAGCCAGCTCCTTCTGTTCTAAGGCCTGTTTGTCATGTAAGTGTTGCCACTCAGACCAACTTTAAAGTGTACGTTAGTACCAAACTAACGACAGTGCAACTGTTGGTACCAAACGGATTTTCCTGCGCCATTTCTGCTTTTGCTCCCCCTAGCGATCTTCCTGTGGGTGTTGTTCTGGCTCAGAGAAGGTTGATGTTTGATATATGATTCTTATGTATTTTATTTTGCTATTGATGCTTACCCAGGCCCCCTATGTTTTTTGTATTTTTAGGTTGGGCCTTATACTTTGTATTTTTACATTGAATTTTCCATGTATCTCCTTGTTTGTCATTCTGTAGAATGTCTGGGTCACTCTGGGTACACACTGTATACTAAGTATCACTACCCATTCCCTTACTGTTTGTTTTATGACCTGTCTCATCTGCTTTTCTGGTCTCACCTCTAAGTAAACCCATTATGTTTTATGACTTGTCATACTCTCTAATTACTTCTATTTTATTTCACTAAGATTTATATTATGTTAATTAATATTATCATATCGTTACATTTCTGCATACACAAGTATATTTTACTAAAAGATGCTTTCAAACCATAGAACCATTGAGTTGTCCCTGTTGGGTCCTTGAGCAAGGCCCTTAACCCTAAAACTGCTCAGATGTACAATTCAATTCAATTTTATTTGTATAGCGCTTTTAACAATTGTCATTGTCGCAAAGCAGCTTCACACAATCAAAAGAATTATTTAAGTTTGTAAGAGATGTGAACGAGTATGAATCAAAATGATAAGACTGTCCCTGATGAGCAAGCCAAGGACAACGGCGACAGTGGCAAGGAAAAAAACCCAGTGAGATGGTAAAGGTAACAGGAAATAGGAAGAAACCTTAAGAGGAACCAGACTCAACAGGGAACCCATCCTCATCTGGGTGATAACGGATAGCAGGGATTGATCTGCACTCATACTGTGTGAGACTGAAAGTTCAGTATAACAGGAGATGTGGAGAAGATAAAATTGAGTCCAGTTCGTTATTGAAGACCTGAGACTGTAGGAAACTCCAGTCCTGAACTATCAAGCGACTGAAGTTACAAGTCCTCAGAGAACAGCTGTCTGCACAAGCCGAGGACAGGACCGTCTTTGTGGAAAAGTGGAACCGTCTCCAGTCACCATTCGCATCCCAGGCAGACCACACGGGACATCCATGCAACGAGATCTCCAACCAGGGGGCAACATGTGTAGTGAGAGAAAGAGAGAGAGAGAGAGAGAGACAGGGAGAGGCAAAGAGAGAGAAAAAGAGAGAGACAGACTTTTTACAATCCTTTATTTTACAAATTTTGTTGTATAAAAATAGAGGTTGATTTAAAATGAGAGAATAAATAAATAAATAAATAATTTAAAAAAACTGGGTGTTTTTTTTTAGACATTGTAGTTATTCTTTTAGACATATATAGTTATTGTTTTTTTTTCCAGTTTAAGTTTGGTTTAAAGATTAATTCGCCATCTTCTACTGAGCACAGGGTCTCTCCACAACACCATATTGTTTTAAACATGTCTATGTTCTTCATGTTCTTGTAGAAACAGAGTAGTTTCTACAAGAACATGAAGAACATAGACATGTTTAAAACAATATGTGTAGTGTAGTCCTCACTAGAACCAGAAGATATGAGCACATCACCCCTATCTTATCTTCACTCCATTGGCTCCCTGTGAAATTTCGCATTGATTTTAAAATACTACTCTTGACGTATAAAGCATTAAATGATCTCGCGCCGCAGTACCTGAGTGAACTGCTAGTGTCTTACGATCCGCCACGCCTACTTCGATCAAAGGATGCAGGCTGCTTGTCAGTACCGCGTATTATGAAAAATACAGCTGGGGGCAGAGCTTTTTCTTACAAAGCCCCAAAGTTATGGAATAGTCTTCCAATTAGTGTTCGGGACTCAGACACAGTCTCAGTGTTTAAGTCCAGGCTAAAAACCTATTTATTAAGCCAAGCATGTTTATAAATAGATTAGCCTTAGGTAAAGGAGCAGATCTGGGGGACTCATGGACGTAGAGTATTATGGTGAACTGGTATGTTTGGATGCTGTCTTCCTCACTCTCATTGATCACTCAGGTTTGCTGACGGTGAGGTGATTGTTTGCTTTACATCTCAGTTCCCCCTTATGTTTGTGTTTCCTTCTGGCTCTCCCTTTTAGTTATGCTGTCATAGTTAGTCCTGCCTGAGTCTCTGCTTGCACTCTACAGTTAATATACATTCACATTATACATTATGTGACTGTGACTAGACCTAACTGTTATCTCTCCTCTTCTGCTCTCCCCTCTCCTGTTCCCTCTCTCCCACTCTTTCCCTCTCTCTGTCGAGCTACACATGTCGTTCCTGAGCTGCCAGTGATCCAGACTCCCTCTACCCTCTGGACCTGTCTGACCCATCCTGGTGCCCCGCTTCTGGTTGGAGATCTCGTCACATGGATGCCCCGTGTGTCTTTTTGGGATGCGTCTGGTGTCTGGGGATGGTTTCACTTTACCATAAATATTCAATTCAATTCAATTCAATTTTATTTGTATAGCGCTTTTAACGATTTACATCATCACAAAGCAGCTTTACACAATCAAAAGAACTTAGTTTGTATGAAATGTGAATGTGTATGAATCAAAATAATATGATTGTCCTTGATTGTCCCTGATGAGCAAGCCTAGGACGACGGCGACAGTGGCAAGAAAAAACTCCCTGAGATGGTAATAGGAAGAAACCTTGAGAGGAACCAGACTCAACAGGGAACCCATCCTCATCTGGGTGAAAACAGATAGCAGGGATTGATGTGCATAATAATACGCGAGACTGAAAGTTCAATATAAGAGGAGATGTGTAAGATTAAAGTCCAGTTTTTTCCTGGAGGCTCAGGTAGACTGTGAAAAATTTCAGTCCTGAACTATTAAGCGACTGAAGTCACAGGTCCTCAGAGAACAGCTGTCTGCATCAGTCGAGGACAGGACCACCTTCATGGAAAAGTGGAACCAACCCCAGTCACCACACGCATTTCAGGCAGACCACACGGGGGCATCCATGTGATAAGATCTCCAACCAGAAGCAGGACTCCAGGATGAGTTAGAGAGGTCCAGCGGGCAGAGGGGGTCTGGATCACTGGCATCTCAGGAGCGACATGTATAGCTCGACAGAGAGATAGGTAGAGAAAAAAGGAGAGAGGATGAGAGAGAGGAGAGAGCAGAAAAGGAGAGAGCAAAGAGATGGAGAAATAACAGTTAGGTATGGTCACAGTCGAACAATGTAAAAAGTGAATGTATATTTAGTGCAGAGTGCAAGCAGAGACTCTGGCAGGACTAACTATGACAGCATAACTAAAAAGGGAGAGCCAGAAGGAAACACAAACATGAGGGCTTCCAGAGATGTAAGGCAACCAATCACCTCACCGTCAACAAACCTGAGTGATCAATGAGAGTGGGGAAGACAGCATCCAAACATACCAGTTCACCTAATACTCTACGTCCATGAGTCCCCCAGATCTGCTCCTTTACCTAAGGCTAATCTATTTATAAAAATGCTTGGCTAAATAAATAGGTTTTTAGCCTGGACTTAAACACTGAGACTGTGTCTGAGTCCCGAACACTATTTGGAAGACTATTCCATAACTTTGGGGCTTTGTAAGAAAAAGCTCTGCCCCCTGCTGTAGTTTTAATAATACGCGGTACTGACAAGCAGCCTGCATCCTTTGATCGAAGTAGTCGTGGCGGATTGTAAGAGACTAGCAGTTCACTCAGAAACTGCGGCGCGAGACCATTTAATGCTTTATACGTCAAGAGTAGTATTTTAAAATCGATGCGAAATTTCACAGGAAGCCAATGCAATGTAGATAAGATAGGGGTTATGTGCTCATATCTTCTGGTTCGAGTGAGGACTCTCGCTGCTGCATTCTGGACTAATTGAAGCTTGTTTAAGCACCTAGTTGAACAACCAGACAGTAAGGCGTTACAATAATCCAACCTAGACGTGATAAAAGCATGAACTAGTTTTTCTGCATCGTTTAGTGACAATATATTTCTTATCTTGGCAATATTTCTGAGGTGAAAGAATGCTATCCTGGTAATATTATCTACATGTGCTTCAAATGAAAGGCTTGAATCTATAATCACACCAAGGTCTTTTACTGTTGCACTTGATGGAACAGAAAGGCCATTTAAAATCACATTGTGATCAGAAAGCTTACTTCTAGCTGCTTGTGGTCCTATGACTAGAACTTCTGTCTTATCAGGATTAAGCAGAAGGAAATTAATTAGCATCCAATCTCTTATGTCCTGCACACATTGCTCAACTTTAGTAAGCTGGTTTTTCTCATCTGGTTTTGCTGAAACGTATACTTGTGTGTCATCAGCATAACAATGAAAACTAATACCATGTTTACGAATTATGTTGCCCAGAGGAAGCATGTAAAGGGAAAAAAGCAGTGGGCCTAAAACAAAACCCTGTGGAACACCAAACTCAACTTGAGAACATGAGGAATGGTCATCATCTAAATCTACAAACTGATAACGATCAGTCAAATAGGATCTGAGCCATAAGAGGGCCGTTCCCTTAATTCCTACTACATTTTCTAATCTGTAAAGGAGAATATTATGATCAATAGTGTCAAAAGCTGCACTGAGGTCGAGTAACACAAGTAAAGTGACACAACCCTGATCAGAGGCCACTAGGAGGTCATTTACTACTTTAACGAGTGCTGTCTCTGTGCTGTGATGAGGCCTAAATCCTGACTGATACAGTTTGTTTATGCTATTCCTATGTAGATATGAACATAGCTGTTGTGATACTACCTTTTCCAGAATTTTAGAGATAAACGGGAGGTTTGATATCGGCCTGTAATTGGAAAGCTGACAGGGGTCAAGGTCAGGTTTTTTGATTAGTGGTTTAATAACTGCTAATTTAAGGGATTTAGGGACATACCCACTGCTGAGTGAACAGTTAATTACTTTTAACAGGGGTTCTGTTATTGCTGGAACTATCTGCTTGAGAAAATGTGTCGGTATCGGATTTAATTCACAGGTTGACGATTTTGAAGAGGAGATAAGTGAAATTAGTTCACTCGCTTCAAGGGGAGTAAAGTATTCTAGGTTCTGATGTGATGTAATTAATTTATCATCTGTATTACTTAAATTGTCTGGTTTTAAAGCCTGAATTTTTTGCCTAATATTTATGATTTTGTTATTGAAAAAGTTCATGAAATCCTCACTACTGTATGTTGTTGTTGTGGAGATTTCTGCAGTGGTCTTGTTTTTAGTTAATTTAGCTATGGTATTAAATAAAAATCTTGCATTAATTTTTTTCGTTATTTTCTATAAGAGTGGAGGGATACATTGACCTAGCAGCACTGAGAGCTCTTCTATAGTTCAGAATGCTCTCCTTCCATGCTATTTGGAAAACTAACAATTTAGTTTGACGCTATTTGCGTTCTAATTTCCGAGCGGTTTGTTTTAGAGTGCGTGTGTGATCGTTATACCAAGGAGCAAGTTTCTTATCTCTAATCATTTTTCTTTTAACTGGAGCTACATTATCTAAGCCAGTGGTTCTCAAACATTTTCTGTCATTCCCCACTTAAGGGGGTGGGCGAATTTTCAAGCCCCACTTGTCAACAAAATGATAACGAAAACGACCAAGTGTATTTTTTATTGAAATATCAATTTCTAAACCAATAAGATCAAATAACGGCAAGTTCAAAACAGATAAAATACACGTGCAATTGTTATAACAGGCTTACTTCGTCACTTATCTAGAGCTTTCTTTCAAAGAAGTCGAGTGGCTTATTAACATGACTGGGGTGTGTTGTCTCTAAGTGCCTTCCTACTTTGTTGGGTCTCATGCTATCTGCTGCCAGCGGTTTAAGACACAAAACACACACAGGTCTCTCCTCTGCCCTCACCATCCCCACCATGAATCCAAGCGCAACATAGGCTTCATCATAGGCTTTTTGGTTGATTAGGCTGATAGTGCTGAATCACCTGCTTTTTTGTGGTCCATGTAACAAATGTATCCATTGATGTTATTATGCTCACTACATACAATACGCTACTGACCCGGTGTTATGCTCTAAAATGCCCCCCTCGCTACGAATTGCCTCCCCTACATAATCCCTTTCAAATAATATATTAGAACATAAATTCATAGGTTTATGGTTTACAAATTACAAATTATAACAAATGAATTTAATTATAAAATAAGCAATATAAAAAATGTTGTATATTTTTATATTGCTTATTTTATAATAAAAATCGTTTCCTATAATTTTTCACCACAAACAATATTTATTTAGTGCAATTTGTGATAAACAATTTGTTATTTGTACATTGACAAACCCCTACAAAATAAATGTGCCATAAAATAATCATTTTTGGGGATTTGTATTAATCGTCTCGACGGCTGTCACGTGCCTAGAGTTAATTATAATAGTAATAATATATTTGATAATAATAAACCTTTGAATGTATGTCCTAATATAATATTTGATAGAGATTACGTGGGTATGTGTTGGGGGAGGGTGGGGATGAGTTTGGGCAATCCGTGGCAGGGGGGCACTTTAGCTTATAACACCTGTTTGAGTCCGCGGTAAAGTTAGTTTGATATTCGCATCTCCGAATTCAATAGCTGCGTAAATAAACCCGTGAATAAGATACCCAGATATATTTCCTCTCTACATTGTCTTTCAGCTACATCCGCCTTAAATTATACAAGTTTAAAAGCATAAACACCATTATTATCTACGGCGCAACGAATGATTTAGGGATCATCACAAAATGCCGCATACCAACAAAAAGCGTAGAACGATATTGATTTTCCCTTCTGTTCAGCGCCTGAAGGATCAAAAAGCAACTTTGTTGCCACACTGGAAACTAGAAATGCCAGACTAGTACTGTCTGAAAAAATACAGAAACATCAGCATACACATTGGAATAAATAAAATTACATACATAATACCGAATGTTTCCTTATATATATTGTTCCTCTGCAATTAACATGCCGACGTTAAACCGTTATTGTTGAACTATGGTTCCACTTTTTCTCTAAAGTTATTTTAATTTACTTGTATGAATGATCCATTTCTTTGCACATGATTGTTTAGTTTCGAGTGTCCGATGTTTATTGTCAATAAAGAAAAGCATGAATTATAATAGGTACTTTCCTATTATTTTCCACTAATTCCCTCCCGTTCATTGCGCCCCACCTGTCATGCCTGTATTCCCCACTAGGGGGGCGCGCCCCACACTTTGAGAACCACTGATCTAAGCTATGACGAAGTGTTGACTCTAGATATTCGGTCGCTTGATCGAGTTCTGTGAAATCAGATGGCGATCCAATCAAAGTTGATAACTCTGGAAGATCATCGATAAAGCTCTGTGTGGTATTTGATGTGAATGTACGTTTAAGGCAGTAGCGCGGTGGTGTGCGTACATTATTACTATGAAATACTTTAATCGAAACAAGACAGTGATCTGATATAACTTCAGACTGTGAAATTGTAATTATGTTTCTTATACTCAATCCGAAGGATAATATTAAGTCCAAAGTGTGACCTGCTTTATGAGTGGGTCCTATTACACACTGATTTACTCCTACCGAGTCCAGTATGGACATAAATGCAGTTCTCAGACGGTCTTCTGGATTCTCAAAATGAATATTAAAATCTCCAGCAATTAATGCTTTGTCTACTGAAACGACAAGGTTTGTAAGGAAATCTGCAAATTCACAGAGAAATTCAGAGTACGGCCCTGGAGGTCTGTAAATGATGATTAGCGGAATCGTCTGAGCTGACTTTATGTTACTAAAGAGAATTTCAAATGCATTAAATTTAAACCTGTGTTTTTGTACAATAGCCAGATTATCGTTGTAAATAACTGCGACGCCTCCTCCTCTACCAGTTAACCGAGGCTGGTGTATGTAGCTGTATCCAGGAGGACTAGCTTCATTTAGAGCTACATACTCGTCCTGTTTAATCCAGGTTTCAGTTAAACATAATATATCAAACTTCTGGTCTGTGATAGTTTCGTTAATAATAACTGCTTTAGATGCGAGAGATCTAATATTTAACAGTCCTAGCTTCAGATCAGAGGTGCCGACTCCGCATTCAGTATGATCTGAGTTTGTAATATCTATGTTAATTAAATTATTAAAACAAACTTTCTGAGTCCTTCTAAATTTGATTTTAGCTCGGGGAACAGACACAGTCTCAATACAGTGAACCCTGGGTGACGACTCTATGCAGCTAGCAGACGGTTGGTTTAGCCTGTCTGTCTGCTCCCTGTATATACGGTATATCCCTAAATACCTCCCTGTATATCCCTAAATACGGTGTTTTTATATCCCCTCGACTGGTGTTGACAGCTGTTTTTCTGAGGACTTGACTTGGCTGCGGTTGCTTGATAGTTCAAGATTGCAATTGTCTCCAATAACTACCTGGACTATTTACATCAATTAACATCAACTGTTATAGCTGAACTTCCTGCCATCTAACACACTGTATAAATGCAGATCAATTCCTGCTTTCTGTTTCACCCAGATGAGGATGGGTTCCCTGTTGAGTCTGGTTCCTCTCAAGGTTCCTTCCTATTACCATCTCTGGGAGTTTTTCCTTGCCACTGTCACCCGTGTCAATGCTGACATCACAAACTTTGTTAAATCATGCAGGATTTGTGCCCAGTCCAAGTCCCTTTAACAGCTTCCAGACGGATTATTAGAACCCCTACCAATCCCACAGCAGCCATGGTCTCACCTAGCTATCAATTTCATCACTGACCTTCCCAGTTCCAACAGTTTCACAACCATCTTGGTCACCATCAATCAAATTTCTAAATCATGTCGACTGATACCATTAAAGGGCTTGCCCACAGCCTCTGCCACACTCTGGCTGGTACCTGTGGTTGGATCGGGTGGGGTGTCTTGGTCACATCGTAGCTCTCCACATTTTCTGGCTGCGAGGAGTGAATATGGGGAACCTGCGCTTATCTCAACCCGCTTTCAACTCTAAACAAGATGGGCCTGGTAAATGTTTGATCACTAACCAACAAAACTTCATTCTAAAGGAGTTTATCACCTCACATGGTTTGGACTTTCTGTTTATAATGGAGACATGGCTGAGTGTTGGTGAGTACAGTGCCTTCTCTGAACTTCTCCCCTCATCCTATGTTTATCTTAATTCCCAGAGGACATTGGGTCAAGGTGGAGCAATCGCGGTCCATAGGTAAAATTTTTAATGGTAAGCAGCTGTCGTTATCATTTTTTTCAGCCTTCAACTGAACCTATTTGAGCTTGGCTGCTCACACACAATGTTGTGTGAGGTGATTTATCGTCCACATTAGTATAATATGGTCTTTTTAATTGCCTTTTACAGACTTTTGGGGTAAAATGATGCTTAAATATGATTGTGTCCTCCTTGTGGGTGATTTAATGTTCATGTTTGTTGCCCTGAAAATCTGCTGGCCAAAGATTTTTTAAGATTAATCGATTAATTTGTTTTTGTGCAGTCAGTGTCTGGCCTTACGCAGGAGCAGGGGCACACCCTTGATCTTGTTTTATCTATTATCTATAATCTATAATCTATCTTGATTATCTATTCTAATATGGAAGTTTGTGATGCATTTAACCAGAGTTGTGATGACGATCTTGAAGTTCGCTTCTGTTGCTGGCTCTATCACTGAGGCAGTAGCCTCCTGGTTACAGTCCACCTGTAATGTTCTGGACTCTGTGGCTCCTTTAAAAATCAGGCGCCCCAATGCTAAATCCGAACCCTGGTTAAATGATGAGAATCGTGCTGTCAGACGTGAGTGTTGCAAAATGGAAATAGGACAAATTGCACGTGTCTTTTATTGCAATTAAAGATAGTTGGCATCTTTATGAGACAACTAAAAAAGCTGCAAAAACCAAACAATTCTAACAAGGTTAACAAAATTAACAAAGTTAATTTTACACTGTGTTAGTTAGCATCAAACTAAATTGTTACTATTTTAAATAGCATGGAAGGAGAGTGTCCTGAACTACATTACCGTTCAAAAGTTTTAGAACACTTTCTAACTCCATGATGGTTCCTGATGTTTATTTCTTTCTACATTGTAAAGGAATGCTGAAGGCATCAAAAAAATGCATTAATCTCCTTTGAACAGTTAATGGTGAGATGTTTCTGCTACTTCTGCTCTATAAAGACTTCATAACGCCTCTAATCTGAGGTGCTGTTAATTGGTCATTTTTCAGGCTGATAACTCTAAATGAACTTCTGGTCTTTCTATTACAGAAAGGCTGACCTCTGTGTCTTAAAATAACAACTAACTGTTGTTTTTGTTGATGTTGTTATGTAATTACCTAATCTATGTGTTTTTATAGTTTTGAAATCCCCAGTATTGTTGTAGAATGTAGAAAATAAATCACTAAACAAAAACAAAGAAATTTACAAGTGACCCCAAACTTTTGAACGGTAGTGTATAAAAAAGCTCTTAGTGCTCTCTTAGTCCACTCTTATAGAAACTACCAAAATAATCCTAGATTTTTAATTAATACCATAGCAAAATTAACTAGGTATAAGACCACTGCAGAAATCTCCATAACAAAAACATACAGTAGTGAGGACTTCATGAACTTTGAAACCAGACAATGTAATTGATGCAGATGTTAATCTAGCCATGTCAGATCAGAACCTACAATACTTTACTCCCCTTGAAGAGAATGAACTAATTTCACTCATCTCTTCTTCAAAATCATAAACCTGTGTATTAGATCCTGTACCGACACATTTTCTTAAACAGATAGTACCAGCAATAAGGTATCCTCATTTAAAAATAAGGTGGTTTGGACTAGTTCAGAGGAGAGATGGTAAATATATATTGGTAGAAGGATGCTGAGGTTGGAACTGCCAGGCAGGAGGTCTAGAGGAACACCAAAGAGGAGATTTATGGATGCATTGAGAGAGGACATGAAGTTAGTTGGTGTGAGAGAAGAGGATGCAGAGGATAGGGTTAGATGGAGGCAGATGATTCGCTGTGGCGACCTCTGAAAGGGAACAGCCCAAAGACAAAGAAGATTTAAAAATAATAATATTTTTTTTACCCAGATGTGGGTATGTTCCAAAATTTTTTAAATTAGTAGTTTTTAACCACTAATTAAGAAACCTGACCTTAACACCTGTCAGCTGTCCAATTATAGGCCGATATCAAACCATTCCTTCTGCTTAATCCTGATAAGACTGAAGTTCTAGTCGTAGGACCACATGCAGCTAGTAGCAAGCTTGATCACACTGTAATTTTAGATGGTCTTCTGTTCCATCAAGACCTTGGTGTGATTATAGACTCCAGTCTTTCATTTAAAGCTCATGTAGATAATATTACCATGATAACATTCTTTCACCTCAGATATGTTGCCAAGTTAAGGAATATATTGTCACTAAACGATGCAGAAATTTTGGTTCATGCTTTCATTTCCCTCAGCACCTCGGTTTAACTCTGCTTTTTCATCAGGGACAATCTGATCATTTTAATTTATACACAATCACATTCACATGCAAACTTCCATAATTTCTTTTGATTGTGTAATTGTTAAATGGTAATTGTTAAAAGCGCTATACAAATAAAATTTAATTGAAATAATTTTAGCTGTCATAAGCCTCATTTTATTTGGTTTATTTAAAGAAATTCTTAATGTTTCCCAAATTGTTAGTTTCGACAGCTCCTCTATGTTTTCTAATTACAGACCATTTTCTTGGTAGCCTTGAAGATCTTGAGTCCTCATCAGCACCTCTGACACATGGGGTCCAACAGGGTTCTATCCTTGGGCCCCTTCTTTTTCATTGTAGTTGTTACCACTCGGCTATATAATGAGAAAATATCATGCTATGCAGATGACAGTCAGATTTATCTACCGTTAAAACAGAGGGAAGGCCACTCTGTCAAGGCTCTGTTAACATGTTATGATGACATAAAGGCATGGTTAGTCCTGAATTTATTTTTTATTTTAATGATAAAAAGACAGAGGTTTTGGTATTTGGTCTTGGTGCCAGTGGTAGAGTTCCACCTCTA
Source organism: Clarias gariepinus (assembly GCF_024256425.1). NCBI lineage: Eukaryota > Metazoa > Chordata > Actinopteri > Siluriformes > Clariidae > Clarias > Clarias gariepinus. The sequence goes on along the minus strand of NC_071111.1, from coordinate 301,409 downwards.
AATTTGGAAGCTTCATAGGCCTGATAAACAGATCAGTGCTGTGGTTCAGTCGAGCTTCTTTCAATTGAGGTAATACACTACTTGCACGCAGACTCCTTACGTACTTCCGCTTTGAAGTAATAGGGCTCGCTGAGTTCCGGTTTGTCGGCCATTGTTTTGGAGTTTGGAGGAAATGTTCAGAAAAAAGTGTGTTTATAGATTTCAGAGACAGCAGAAGGTATAGATGGTACACTGTTGTGTTCTGCTGTGTACATCTTCTGCGAAGTTCAACGGAACTTCAAGTTTTCACAGTTTTCCTTCAGATGTGGACCTTAGAAAACGGTGGCTTGTGAACATACGCAGGGACGATTTTTGTCCTACCAGTAATTCTACGGTTTGCAGTAAACATTTTAGCAGTGATCAGATTATTGAACCGCAAACACCAGAGAAATAAAAAAAGTGAGTAACTGGCTCTGTACCAGTGCTTTTTGCCTGGAATCGCGGCATCACGGTCCAGTGAGTGGTATCCGTCGAACCCATACCCATGGATGTAACGATGGATCATAATTACTGTAGCATTCCTGAGCCTTCATTATTAGACTTGGCATGTGTTAAAATAGAAGAACTTTGGAGGAGTGGAGGAGCTGAAAAAAACAGCTACAAGAGCTACACGTTCAGCGTGACTGTACATTTACAGAACATCACTTTATCACTTTATCATACTTACAAGGTCTATTTGCACTATACAGTATGTCTGCATTTGCACTAGTCTGTCTGGTTTGCACTCTCTGCCATCTGCCCTTACTTGGATATTGTATTTGTTTTTTTAATATTATATGTATAATTGTATTTATTCATATTTTTCTTTTTATTCTTAAAATTGTACTTTATGTATTTATTGTTATCTGTTATCCACCAAGGGTCTGAGAGTAACGCAAATTCAGTTCTCTGTATGTCCTGTACATGTGGCAGAATTTGACAATGAAGTTGACTTTGACTTTAATAAGTTTTTATACAGTATCTAATATATATATATATATTTCTTATATAATATGGTTGTTTTGCAAATACGATGCACATGAGTAACGTTAATCCGTTGGAGATCCTGGAGACAGCGGGTGTAGAACGTAGCCATTGCTAAACAGGAACTGACTGAGTCCTATTGAAAAGAACGCGGAAGTGGGTGTGCAAGTTATCACTACTCGCCTCGAGGTGCTGTAGTTGGAGGAGAAACAGTAAACATTAAACATTCCATAAGTAGCAGCAAAGATACGTAGTTAGTGCAAATTAACAACGAATGAATGTTGTGGAAAAGAACATTTACAGGTTGGTGTGCAGTGTTGGGGGACGTTACTCTTTAAAGTAACTAATTACGTTACAAAATTACTGTCTTCAAAAAGTAATCAGTTACATTACAGCGTTACTTTCTGATCAAAGTAACTAGTTCAGTACTTTTCCACTGCAGAAAATGAAAACTCCTTTGTGATTCCTCATGCATGTTGTTTTAGTCAAGACCTTTATAATTATTCTACCATCATCACTCAGTGAAGTTTGGCCCATAATCTAAGATTAATATAAGCATTTCACTGCATATCGTATGACTGTATATATGACAAATAAAATTTTAATTAAAAAAAAGCTGTTACATTTTAGTGTGTTTGGATTAGAGATGTGTGTTATATTATTTTATTATTTATCTGAGGCACTTTGGAGCATTCATTGTTAATAAAGTGCTATACAAATAAAGTTGAGTTGAGAGTTGAGGTGTATCTTTCTCCAGATTACAGCAGGACACACATTTACTTCACTCCAACATCGGGGTGTGTCGCGGGACCGACTCAGGACAGGAGAACACAGACAATCTGCACTCGAAAAGGAGAGAGAAAAAAAAGAAAAATGCAAAAGACTTATTCTCACACACATACACACACATCCACACATAGTGCTCTTAGGTATTGGGAGTCCTCGGAGGTGAGGGAGGTAAAGCAGTGCAGAAGAGGCAGTGGTGAGGGCGCGGGTGAGCAGCAGAGCCTCGGTGCGGCCGCTTCTTGGCTGTGTCTTTCGGGGCGTTCGACTCTGTCGGAATATATGGAGGGAGAGGAGACAGTTGTCTCAGGGTTGAGGGTAGGGGATTACGAGCTGCTGGCCGTGGAGGATTTCGGCGCCTCTGAGTCGCTGTCCACGGTGCTGAATGCACTCCGTTTCCCTTTCGAGCGAAAAGCTGCGAGTTTATGTGAAGTATGGGCTGTAAACCTGCCGTCACAGCAAAACCAGCATGTAATAAGTGTGTTTGTATCCTTGGCTCTTGCCATCCACTGTAGAGCAGCATGGTCAGTGATCAGAGTAAAGTGTCGACCAGTCAGGTAACATCTGAGCTCCTCCATCGCCCACTTTATGTCCAGGACTTCCCGTTCTACAGTGGCATATTTTTGTTCAGTGGATGTAAGTTTTTTACTCACGTATATGATGGGGTTCGGGGTGACGCATCGGCAGAGATGGTTCATAGTGGTGAGGCGGCAGATAGCGTGGAGGGCTCCTGTCTGGAAATCTTCTTTTTTCCGGTGTTTTTGAGAGTGTTGCTATGGCGCACTCTAATACCTCTGTTATGTCCTGCATGAAATCCAGCCCGCGCATCCCTACGGCTTTTCATTCTTCTCTGGGGAGGGAGCGCAGTACTCTGTCGTTTGCGGCACGTTCGGTGCCCCGCCCCTGGGTCGCTGTCCACGGTACTGAATGCACTCTGTTACCCTTTCGAGCGTAAAGCTGGAATGTTTGGAGCGTTTATGTGAAGTGTGGGCTGTAAACCCATCGTCACAGGGTGATAAATTAAACCCCAGTATAAGCACACTCATATCTGTATCAGTTCACAGTATCACACTATCAGCTCATAAAAACACTCTGTGTACATTAACATGTCAGTAAAATCCACAAAACTGTTCCGTATCCAGTGTAAATTCAGTGTATGTGTATTACAGCTTTAGCATTATAAACTCCTAAAATGTTTTAAGTTTTATTATTAACACATATAAATGTTATTTTATACACATTCCTAAGCCCCCAGCCCTTGTCCTGCCTAACGCTAACCTTATCAGGCCACGCCCGCTGGAGTTGCACCTCATCAGAAAAGAAGCGACTTAAGTTTCTCCTCACACCATGGAATTCACTCGTCTCTTCATCTCATCAGTTCCACAGTCAGTTTCCATGGAAACAGGGAGACAGAGGACAAAGCTGGATTGATAGAGCACTATCTGTGTGTGTGTGTGTGTGTCTCTGCTTTAGTAAATTTGAACATGTTTTTAAGCTAAAATAGTGCATTTCATCTCACTGTCTGTCTTTCTGTGTATCTCTGATTAGTTTTCTATACATGTGTATGTGCATGCATGTGGTTAATAAAAACATAAAACAGCAGCATGTGCATAAAATGAAGTGTTTATTTATGAAAGCAGCTTGAACATTCTCATATGAAACACACACAAACCCTACATACGCAAACATACATACACACAAAGGTCTGAAGTCCTTTATTAACTCTCTATGACCAGGAGATGTTCACTCAAACCAAATCATCAACCTTCAGGCTGACCAGAGTGCCTGCCACATCACCCACCCACACACTATCACAGAATGGTTTGTTCCAGCTGAATAGATACACATATAGACAGTCGAATGGACAGATAGATGGACAGACAGATGCCTCATTTTCTCCTCTGTCTGTTCTCATGTGCTTTCTTGAGTGTCACACTTGGGTTGGACCAGAACAACTCCACAAAGACCCTTTACTGCATGTGTGGCCTCGGTCTGGAGACGTTATCAGTGGTGATAATGTGATCTGATATCTTGGGCCGTATTTACTAAGCGTCTCAAAGTAGGAAATCGCCCCCAAGTAGCTAAACATTCTCAGAATGATGCCATTTTGGTCCTAATGTCTGGAGTAGGAGTGGTTAGTAGTGAGGAAATTCTGTTCAGGCAGAGACACGTGCAGAGAAGAGATGTTTTAGTAACACTGGTTGAGACAGAGCTCAGAAAAGACACGTTTGGTCAAAATACTTTCTTTTAGATCGTGCATAGTGTGTAACATAACGAAATTGTCGTATGTTGTCTCCACAGGTGACTGCTACTGTATGTTGTTTTTTAGTAACAGTGTCGGAAATAATAAATTAAACTCTGCTCTTAAAGCAACACAGATCACACGCAGATTCAAAGATTTTCCCACCATGCAGCATGAAATCAATGAAAACAAACTGCATTCATAGTCGTGAGCATCATCTAAGGCACACACATTAAAATAGTTATATTTATATTTGAGGCTTTGACTGTGTTCTTGGCTACTGAGACGCTGCTTTTTTCTGAGCCAGACTTTAAAATTTTCCAGCTAAATCCAGCTTTATGTTCTAACTTTTTTTATCCTCTTACGAAGAGTGAACATATAACAGATAAGTATTTTATAATATATTCACTCGTAACTCCTGTTATATCGTTAGGTTTAATTGTTTTGCAGCACACCCGCTTCTAGCTCGCTATCCCATTAGCATCGCTAGCCCGTTAGCCCGGCTATCACAAGTTTGCCTACACATTTTCACACCGATTATCTCAGTTTTTAAACACTATGTTGGTTGCGTGTCTGCCTGAGTGCAGGTGAGGATTCACTGGAGCTGCACTCAGTGGATTTGGAGCTGGAGGCCATGGAGAAGCAGATCCATGACCGACATGTGAAGCTGGCCCAGCTACAGCAGCGAAAAGCCGCGCTGGAATCATCACGGAATGATGCTCACCTGTCCCAAGTAAATTCTTGGCTGGACGTAGCCCGCCCGGGTTTCCTTTACAGCGGATACAACAGGCCCTGGACAAAGACCTCTCCCCCTCTGCCGCCACTCGTCTTAAATAACTCGCCATAAATCTCGACCCGATACCGCTTCACTCCTCTTCGCGAGATGGTAAACGAAGTGCTGATCATCGCCTATGCTACCACGGCTAAAGGTAAAGTGCGCACTCGCTGTTTACCTGGTGCTCGTGTTCTTGATGTCGTTGCACATCACCCACGACGAGGATCGTCGTATCTGGACCGCTTCCCACATTTCAGCGAGGAATCAAGAGGTTCAGTAGATTATTTGCCTTTAATGAATGGTTACAATCTTGGTGTCAACAACAGAGATTACTCTTTGTTGATAACCGGAATGTTTTCTGGGAGCGTCCTAGGCTCTACCACACTGATGGCTTGCACCCTAGCAGAGCTGGAGCAGCGGTCCTCTCTGACAACATCTCCAGGACTCTACGAACCATTTGACTGGCGGTAAGTCATACCTTAGATTCCGATTATAATAATCACATTACAACTTATCATACTGATAGACGCGCACGCATAGCTTGTCCTATAGAACGGAATATCGAAGTGATATCACAGATCATCACCTCCTGATATATACTCTACCTGTAGAACAGATTAGCTATGTCACACTAACATAATTCACATTATTAATTTTTTATTATATTTAGGTCACGTCCATAAATCTTTTAAGTTGGCAGTTATTAAGCCTCTTCTTAAAAAATCTAATTTAGACCTGAATGAAACAAATTACAGACCGATTTCAAACCTTCCGTTTATATAAAAAACATTAGAAAAGGTAGTATTAGCTCAAGTTTGGACATTGTTGCAGGAAAACAATATCCTCATAATAACCACATATGTATTCAGGGACAGGCATTAAAATGGTTTACATGTTACCTGTCTGATCGATACCATTTTGTAGATCTAAATGGATAACTGTCCGGTGTAATGCCAGTGAAATATGGGGTCCCACAAGGGTCAGTTTTAGGACCTCTGCTGTTCTCCATATACATGCATCCCTTGGGTCACATCATAAGAAGACATGGGATTAGTTTCCATTGTTCTGATGATGAAACCCAGTTATACATCTCAACTAAACCAGGCGAAATACCTAAATTGTCTAGATTAACCGAGTGTGTCCAGGACATAAAAGATTGGATGACCAATAATTTTCTTTTACTAAACTCAGATAAGACAGAGATATTACTTATTGGCCCAAAAACCAGCACACAACAGCTTTCACAATTTAGCCTGCGTTTAAAAGGATGTACTGTTACTACCAGCTCAACAGTAAAAGACCTGGGCGTAATATTAGACAGTAACTTGTCCTTTGAAAATCATATTTCCAATATCACAAAAACAGCCTTTTTCCATCTTAAAAATATCGCCAAACTTAGGAGCATCTTATCCGTATCTGATGCAGAAAAGCCAGTTCATGCATTCATGACCTCCAGACTGGACTATTGTAATGCATTACTAGGTGGTTGTCCTGCATCCTCAATAAACAAGCTTCAGTTAGTCCAAAATGCAGCCGCCAGGGTTCTCACTAGATCCAGAAAATATGATCATATAACACCTATATTATCATCCCTGCACTGGCTACCTGTTCAGTTTAGAATTAATTACAAAATAGTATTACTTACATACAAGGCTTTAAATGGTTTAGCTCCCACATACCTAACCAGTCTTCTGAAACGCTATAATCCACCACGCTCCTTAAAATCACAAAAATCGGGACTTCTGGTTATTCCCAGAATATCAAAATCTACAAAAGGGGGCAGGGCTTTTTCATATTTAGCTCCAAAGCTTTGGAATAGCCTTCCAGACAGTGTTCGGGGCTCAGACACAGTTTCCCAGTTTAAAAGTAGACTCAAGACGCATCTCTTTAATCTGGCATATGCGTAACTCATCCCATAATCTCATACTCCAGTACACCTATCCTGAAGGGCAACTACACTAATTCCTTCTATCTGTTCTTTATCTTTCTACCCATCCTGAGGCATCTGGAGATTGTGCCAGCTTCAGTAGACAAAGGCCAACCCTGTGAGGATCCTGAGGCATCCAGAGAAGGGCCAGCTCCAGCTGGATTCTGCTTTATGATGGTTGGAGCTACACATGCTGCTCCTGAGCTCCCAGTGACCCAACTATTATCTCTCCTCTTCTGCTCTTTCTTTCCCTATCTCTGTCAAGCTACACATGTCGTTCCTGAGCTGCCTGTGATCCAGACTCCCTCTGCCCTCCGGACCTGTCTGACCCATCCTGGTGCCCCGCTTCTGCTTGGAGATGCTACTGTCACCTTCAGCCTTGGCTTGCTCATCAGAGACAATCTCATTATTATCTAGACACATTTTTCTCACATACACACTTCCATAAATTTTTGTGAAGCTGCTTTAAAACAATGACCATTGTTAAAAGCGCTATAAAAATAAATAAATAAAAAATAATAAATGGTGGCACTGATGCTTTCACAAACTGTCTCCACTCACTTTTTACCTTTAGAGGTAAGAGTAGAGAAGAATTTAGCTTTAATTATTTCTTTATTTTACTCCCTCCTCCTCCACAAGCTAAACACTCTCATCCTCTCTCTAGTCTTTTTCTTTTTGAAGTCATGTTGATCAGATTATAACGGTCCTTCACAGCTCTATTATAAGGGCTTTAAACAGTTGTGATTGGAGCAGTTTGATTAGGATGACATCATGCAGAGAGTCAAACAGCTACAGGTTTTGTCTGTGTGCATAAAGCTTCCACACAACTACTGCTGATTTCACCATTTAAAACTACAAAGACGTGTAAAAACTACAACACACACTATATTGTGACGCCTACTTTACAGCCCTCAGTGTCATAAACTGTGACGTCACAAGCTTTCCTCGGCACAGTCCTACTCCTCACTGGAAAAAAAAAGGAAGCTTCATAAAGAAGTTTCATGTCCTACTCTGAGGTAGGAATATTTTCAGTCCTAAATTAACTTTGAGCGAGATTCCTACAAGTGTGTCTGAGATGCTTAATAAATACCAACCCTGGACTGACTATAAGGACTACTCTGAGTCTGAGTCCTCAGTTTAAGCTAAGCCCCTCACCTGGTCAGGTGCATTCGGTGAGCCTGAACTAAGCCCCTAAGTGTTCTGTGTTTGTGTGTCTGTACACACTCAATGTTCACTCCTTTTTCTGATCAGGTGACGGGAGGCTGCACATCTGCAGCCGCACAAGTGCTGAGACGTGGTAACCATGGAAACTGAAAACCAGACTTTATAACCACACCCACAGCGTAAAGGACAAGTAAGAGGGTCATACAGAGTGACCTCGCCCTGGAACAGACCATTCTCCAGCAGAAAGGGGGGAGAGGGGGGGCTAAACCACACTGGGGAGGGCAGAGCGAGACAGGGTGTCTTTGGCCTGATGAATGAAGAGGAAGCTTCTGATTTACACACACACACACAGATGAAGGCAGGTCGGTTCCACACTCGCAGTGTATCTGTGTGTATGCCGTCTTCTCCGTCTGTCTTTATGATGAGATAATGAATCTGTTTAACCTGCAAACAGAAATTACACACACACACACACACACACACACACACACACACACACACACACACACACACACACACACACAATGTAAAGCCCAATCAATAGTTCTACATTAAAATGTGCCTACATGTCTAAATGTGAAGGTGTGTGTGAGAAGGATGATGGGCAAAGGTGACAAAAAGAGATGCACTAATGCTCAGTCCCCTGTGTGTGTGTGTGTGTGTGTGTGTGTGTGTTTGTTTTAGTCACATCTCCTCTAGAAATAGAAGGGGGAATTAATTAAGTTGTGTTTTAGTATGAATGGTGATTTGTCTACTGATTCATGTATAAAAACAGCATCAACACTCCAGTGGTTATGGAAACTACATGATCATAGATTTAATATATAAATACTCTATTATACAAAAAATACATTCAAAATTTATATAATCATCTGAATTTACCACAGTGGACTTCAATTAAGCTGCAGAAACATCTCAAGGATGATCAGGGGGAACAGGATGATCAGGGGGAACAGGATGATCAGGGGAAACAGGATGATCAGGGGAAACAGGATGATCAGGGGAAACAAGATGATCAGTGGAAACAGGATGTGCCTAAGCTCAACGCTGTAAATACTTATGTACATGTACCTTCTCAATTTTTAATAAATTTGCAAAAATCTTAAGTAAACGTTTTTCATGTCATGATGTCATTATGGGGTGTTGTGTGTGGAATTCCAAAGAAATGAATTTAATCCATTTTAGAATAAGGCTGTGACATAAGAAGATGTGGAAAAGTGACGCTGTGAACACTTTCCGGATGGACCGTACATTGTTGAGTGTACACAACTGTGTTCGATTCTCTGTTCAAATTTTAATTTGTTAAAAACCTTACTTAGTCACTTTATTAAGCTGTTTCACACTCCTCAGGGGGACGTGCTGCAAACTGACAGGTGGCGTTAAAGCTTTCACTAACTGACTCCTGGACAGAATTTTCCTTTAATTATTTATTTACATTTCACTCCCTCTTCCACAAGCTAAACTCTCTCATCCTCTCTCCAGTCTCACTCTCTCTCTCTGAAGTCATGCTGATCAGGTGGTGATGTTCCTACACAGCTCTATTCTAGGGGCTTTAAACTGTCGTGATTGGAGCATAAAGCTTCCACACAACTGCCGCTGATTTCACCATTTCACCTTTCCACCGTTTTCAACTACAAAAACCTCCAAACCTCAGTGCAGACGACTTTACAGTGTAGTGAACAGTGACATCACACACTTTCCTCTGTGCAGTTCTGCTCCTCACTGAAGGTAAGAGAAGCTTCATTAGCGTGTGTGTGTGTATATGTATATCTGTACACCTGTGTGTGTGTGTATGTATACACGTGTGTGTATGTATATATGTGTGTGTGTGTGTGTGTGTGTGTGTATGTATATCTGTACACCTGTGTGTGTGTGTGTATATCTGTACACCTGTGTGTGTGTGTGTGTGTGTATATGTATATCTGTACACCTGTGTGTGTGTGTGTGTGTGTGTGTATATGTATATCTGTACACCTGTGTGTGTGTGTGTGTGTATGTATACACGTGTGTGTGTATGTATATATCTGTATACACGTGTGTGTATATATCTGTATACACGTGTGTGTATGTATATATGTGTACACGTGTGTGTGTGTATGTATATATATCTGTACGTGTGTGTGTATGTATATATATCTGTACGTGTGTGTGTATGTATATATATCTGTACACGTGTGTGTGTGTGTGTGTGTGTGTGTGTGTTCCTCACCACTCTCCCCTGCTCCTGTCCCTAACCGTTGTTGTTTGTGGCGCGTGGAGCGCACCGCGAGCACCGCCTGCCTGTTCTTGTACTGCACGAGCTGCAGGGTGATCTCGGCGCTCCAGCGCTCCTCCGCGCGACACCGGAAGTCGATCTCCCTGCCGTCCGCCATCACCATGGTGAAGTAGGCGTGTCCGCCCTTCCGCTCCACGCAGTCCACCGTCCGCACGCGCGAGAAGTGCAGCTCTTTGGGCTTTCCGTGCGCGTGCCGGGGCGCGTGCAGCAGCACGGCCTCCTCAGTGAGCGTGCAGTGTTTCCTCTTCCACACCTGCAGTAACCCCGCACTGCGCTTCTCCAGAGCGCCCTGTCTCACCGCCTCCTGCTGTCTCACCGCCTCCAGCTGTCTCACCGCCTCACCGCCGCCGGGGAGCGGGCCCTGAGCGGGGGGCTGAGGATGTGGCTGCATCACCGCCGGGAACAGAGAGAGAGAGAGAGAACCGGCACTCACACACACTCACACACACCCTCAGTCAGTCAGTGTGAACGGGAGAGAGAGAGAGAGAGAGAGCGAGCGCCGTGTCCGTGTGTGTGTGTGTAAGTCTCACCATGCAGCAGCACACACACACACACACACACACCCGATCCGCGCGCGCTGGTGTGTGTGAGAGAGAGAGTAAGTGGGCTAATCCTGCGCTCGTGCGCCCCCGGGTGCCGTACAGATACAGGCGCAGCAACACACACACACACACACCTCATCTCTCTCTCTGATCACTGGAGCACGTGCGCGACACACACGCGCGTTTAGTTGCTGCCAACAGTGAGGAAGTGTTTTATTTAAACCGATAGATACAGTGGAGTGTGTGTGTGTGTGTGTCCCTTCCCCCTCACACACACACACTTGGGTGAACCCCCTGCCCTCCTGAGGTCCCTCCTCACTCACTGCTGGTCTCCACGAGTCTGGAACCTTCTGCTCAGGGACTCACCTGGGGTCTGAACACCCTGGTTAAACACCTGTGCTGTAACACACACACACACCCCTCGTGTAAAACACACACGTACACGTGAGTGTGTGTGTGAGAGATCTGGCCTCCCGCTCCTGAATCAGAGAAACAAGAACTTTGTATATTCCCACTATAAGGGGCGTGTCTACACAATGTAATACCACTTTTTTTTAACTACAATATTTTTTCACATTTTTTTTCTTAAACCAAGTAAATAGAGAATATTTTTTAAACGATTCCATTTATTAAAGTGGGGAAATCTGTCCAAACTGGTCTGCCTTGTGTGAAAAAGTTATTACAAAATAATCAAGAAATCACTTAAATAGAATCTGGACAAAGTGAAGCACAATAAAACATCTTTAACAAATTACACTTGCTGCTGCTGAGGGTCGGACAACCAGTTATTAGGGTTAGGGGGCAATTACTTTTTCACACACAGCCAGGCAGGTTTGGACAGAAGTGAAGTCCACCAGTGTCCTGACTGGGAGTGTGTAAACTGGGACTGTTCCTCTATCTGCTACCATTCATTTTTCTGTTAAGATATTTCTCCTGGACTGTGTCGGCTCTGTTCCACTTTATCATTGTGAGGGAGAACACACACACACACACACACACACACACACACACACACAGAGAGAGAGAACGTGGTGCACGTAGAACCGGTTTATTGATGAGTACACATCTGGGTACATTAGTACATTGTAACATTGAGGACTGTCTCAACAGCAGCTGTAGCTCTCTCTCCCACACACACACAGGAGAAACACAAACCAGACACACTGCTGCACACCCAATAACACAGTCTACTACTGTCTCTCATACACACACACACACGGGTTGAGCATGTTGAACTGGTCTCGTCACTGGTCCAGATGGGGGTGTGTGTGTGTGAGCATGAAGATCTAACACACACTATAACCTCAGACGCTGAAGTGCTACAATAAAAGAAGTGTATCAGAGGCTCCAGCCAATCAGAACAGTTCAGTGATGACATCACCGCAGGCGAAGCAGAAACAGGAAGTGACGCTGGGCCAATCAGGGCAGAGCTTTGCTTTCTCACCTGACTATTAAAGTGCTACTACAGGAGAAGCTAGGTGGAGCTGGGGGCGGGGCCTATCACATCTCAGAACACAGAACAGACTGGACTGCTACTCGGGGCAATAAGGTGACCGTGTGGGCGGAGACTACCTCACACCTGTCAATCAGGAGCTAGAACAGAACAACAGAGCAGAACAACTTCTCACCCTACAACTGTCCCGAAGTGCTGAGATTAAAAAAAAAAAAAAAAGTTAAAAGGCGGAGTCCTATGGCTCCTCCCACACAGGGACCAGGAGGTGAGTTAATATCCAGCCAATCAGACAGCAGGAAGCCCCAGCGGGTGAGGGTTTCTGGAATGTTCCTGTGTGTGGTTTTTTTTTTTGGGGGGTGAGGGGGAGAGCGAGCCACAGCTGTTGTACACGAGAAAGTGTGTGTGTGTATAATCAATTAAACTAACAATAGAGAAATACAAAACATAAGGCTGCAGGACCAGAGGAAGGGATTTACACCGTCACAGTGCAGTGTGTGTGTGTGTAAGTGTGTGAGACCATCACTGCTGTTTACACTCCGCAGGGGGGTTCGCATCCTTCTGTAACACACACAGAGGTAATGATCAGTTACATCAGATTAAAGACTGCAGTATCAGTCCTGTACACAACAGACAAGAATAAATAATTATAATAAAAGATGGTAAGAGAAAGGAATAAAAACTAAAACACATAGATATAAAACATGGTATCATGAGGAGTGTGTTAATATCAGGGCTGTACTAATGAATCAGGGATGTTTACATGTTGTCCCATGAGGGGGAGCCATGGCCAAACACCGAGCCTGGGAGGGAGCGTTGGAGGAACAGCCGTCCCTCGGCATACAACATTTAGTATTGTCAAACATTTTCTCATGTGAAATAACGTACATGTAGATAAACCGCTCCAACCACAAACATATTACTAATTTAACACCTTCATATTTCTAAATATATAAACATTGAAAACATTTAGAAAAGATATGTAGTGAAATATGAAATATGGGAAAAAAAAAAAGTAGTAAACTGGTTTCTCTCGGCCTTACAGACGTACATGTGACGTACACAGTGCAGTTCAATCACACACACTTTTTGTTGCTCTAGAACCCTAAGGAGTGAAATGTGGAAGCTTGAGCCTGCTGTAGGTTCTACAGCAGACAGAGCAGCTCTAACACACACACACACACGCCCCAGCCCATGTCTGGGTGTTACAGATCTGAAAACACTGCAGGTCAACAGACGTACTGACAGGGTGTGTGATGAGCTCATGGGCACAGGTGAACTGATGACATCATCACGACCAACACCCGACTCACACAGGTAAGGGGCGGGGTCATGTCAGACCATCAAAGGGGCGGGGCATAACTTCAAACAAAGTACAGGCAAATACAAACCCATTGTGTTATAGCGCGCACACACACACGCAGTTAGTGCAGTGAGACAGGAGGGACACATGAGGGCTTTAAACCTACAGTCACACACCTGTTACCTACACACACACACACACGTAGTGAGGGCTGATTATTCACCTGAAACTAGACTCTGATCATGATGGACACAGGAGACAGAAATAAACAGCAGAGGTTAAAGACTGAACTGATGATGGAGGAACAAAACCACAAAGAAAAGACGAGAGATACAGAAGAAGGAAAAAATATCAAGTGTGTGTGTGATGTTAAACAGCATCCGGGACAGGAGTGCTGTAGTGGAGGTGTGTGTACCTTCGGGTCGTAGTCTGGATCGTTCTCCTCATCTGCCTCCTCCTCTCCCTCCTAACACACACACACAATTACTAAACATGTTCATCCCAACTGATGTGAACTCAGTGATAACACAGTCCACACTCACCTCATCATCAGCCTCCTCTCCCTCCTCATCATACTGAAGGAATAAACAGAGAGAGAGATGAGTACACACACACACACACACACACACTGCCCTGCTGTGCTCCAGTTCACACTTCCCTAGTTGAGTAAGCGCTGACTGAGGTGTGATCTGGAACACAGCCACAGTCTGTAGAGTCTCAGTATCAGACAGTTCCCCCTACACTTACATCATCGTCGTCGTCCTCTATGGCCTCCCCGGTGAAGTACAGGACGGCGCGGGGGACGATGTGCTCACGGATAAAGTGACCGATCTCAAAGTCCGCCGCCAAGATGGCCTCCGAGTCCTCGTCCTGAACCACACACACATACAGGGTTAGGGCACTACACACAGCCTGAGGTAGGCTTTATACAGAACGTGTGTGTGTGTGTGTGTGTGTGTGTGTGTGTGTGTGTGTGTGAGAGAGAGAGAGACTCACCAGTTCTCCACTCTCTGGTACTGAAAGACAATAAAACAATGTGTTATTTAAACACCGCCATAAAGCCACACCGCCAGCCATGACACGTAGGTGTGTGTGTGTGTGTGTGTGTGTGTGTGTGTGTGTGTACCTTCAGGAGGAGAGAAGAAGTTGAAGAAGGAGTCATTAGGGACAGTCTTGGTGACAGTCCTCACCGTCCCTCTGCCCTTATGCTTCTGCTTCTTCTTTATGGTCTTCAGAGTAACATTCTTCCCTTTGGTCCAGTCAATCGTGCACCTACACACACACGTTAGGTCATACACTACAGGAGTGAACCTCATACACATGTACAGTACAGAGTTTAAAGGTGCGAGACAGGTGCCGTACCCAGTGCAGCCCATGATCTCAGGGCCGTCGAAGGAGAAGGGGTCGGACTCGTCCGGTTCAGATCTCATCTTGTAGGTCTTTGTGAGAACCGTGTTGGAGAAGAAGTCGTTCTGCTCGAAGTGGAACTCTAATGTAAAACTCTATATACACACACACACACACACACACACACACACACACACACACACACACACACACACAGAAAGTGAACATCAATGCAGGAAGCTGTATCTGCTCCCTCTATAGGCTGTATGCACTGGTTTGGGACACGCCCACTCCACAGTCCAGACATCACCTACACTGGCGTTTGGGACACAACCAGATGATGACTCAGTCAAGGTAATTTGGGACACAGCCCAGTGACAGTGGCCTTTCTCAGAGCATCAACTAAAAATAAACCCTTCCTAGTTACCATGACAACAGCACCTCACTTCCTCACCAGTGGGTTTCCCCTGATTAAAGTACAGACGTCTCTCTGGTGTCATCACACGCGTTTATTAAGCTGCTCTAAATAATACACTGGACACTGATATATTTAAACTCACTGAGTCACCAGGTTATCACATCTGTGGAGGTTTACTTCTTCTTCCCTGACGTCACGGTCGTACTCCAGGACTCAGTGAGCAGTCATTTACACACATGACCTGGACACACCAGAGTCCTTTAACCCCAGTGAGAGTCTTAGAGACGTTCTGGAGAAGTGTACAAGGTGGATCCACTCTACTGACGTCAATACAACACGTCCTGAGGTGGAGGACACAGACACACTGCCATGAATGAGTCCAGCATATGACTTATTTACCCAGGCGGTGTGACCGTGTGTCCAACAGGTCACTTCCTGCCATCGCTCGCGGTATAGCTGCCTCAATCCTCACCAAAGACCCCTTTGATCTCTCAGATTTAAAGCATAAGATAAAGGGTGATCTTTATTCTAACAGCCAATAAACACCACAAAACACCAGAGTGTTTATTAACACCTCAGTACAGTAGAGCTGCTCCATTATAACTAACATCAATGACTGCATTGGGTCAATACTGAGATCACGACTGATTAACATGATTATTCATTGACTGTAGAAACATCGTGTATGTATTGACGCTCACTGTACAGTCAGGAGTTTGGAGTGTTTTCTTCAACTTTAAACGTGTCAGACAAAAGTTTAGAGAGCGAGAGATGCCACGGCTTGGCTGAGTATCACAGTTTCTGAATCATGGACCAAACTTCACCCCTGTTTAAAACCTCAGAACATTCAAGATCAATAACTTTATAAAACCTTAAGAGTAATAAATTCAATAGGAAAGATGAGAAACAACTTCTTAAACAACCTTGAATCAGTTACATAATTATTAGAGTTTAGCAATTCTTACACAGACAGCAGAATCCACGTTTTAAATGCATTTTAAATTAATAAATGTTTGTATTTCAGGCAGCAACATGCTGCAGTTCCTCTTTGAACCCACAGGTGGTGCTCTGAACCACACACTGGCAGACAGCACTAGATGAGAATTTTAACACAAACGTATTCAACAACAATCTCACTATGGAGCCTACTCCAACCCGAGGTTAACTGATCTACACAGTGACATCACGCGCTCATGCTGAGAGTCGAACACACAACCATCATCAAGGTGGAGAATCAGCTGATCTTAATTATTGTGTTTTACATTTATGTGTTTGTCAGACGATCCAGAGCGACTTGTTTTTATAATCATTAGAGACTGAGGTCAGAACTGACTGTAGAACAGAACTAATCACAGACTGACTGTACAGAGTGTGTGTGGGGACATGATTGACATGGGGACGTACCATGGGCTGTCCTGCGTCTGAGAACTTGACCTTGATGTCCTGTAGGTGTTTGAGGATGGGTTCATCATGCTCCTGTAACACACACACACACACACGGGATAGATCAATGTAGATCCACACACACACAGACAGAGGCTACAAGGTGTGTGTGTGTGTGTGTGTGTGTGTACCTGCAGCATCTCACTGAGCAGGTCGACATTCTTAAACACAGTGAGCCAGAACTCAGGGATTCCTTTGGGGTCCTCCTTCTCCTCATCCTTCTTCTCCTCTTCTACCTTCACCTTGTCCTTCAGATCACTCTGCACACACACACACACACACGTTTTTGTAGTTTGGCTCCGCCCCCTCCCCACACTAACAGTGCGCGATGTCAGACTTTGGGAAGCTCACCATGTTCAGGGTTTGTTAGCGACATGCTAATGAGTGACTTGATTGTTCGTGTGTGTTCATCAGGAAGTCGTGTCAGTTTATATATTTGTAGATGTTTATTCACTTAAGTTAAATTTATACTAAAGTAGGGCTGGACAATTAATCAATATCAATATACATCACGGTAGAATTTCTCTCAATAACAGTGATATGATTTTTAAACACATTTCCGATATACATTTAAATATATGAGCCAACGTTTTTTTCTCTGTCTTGCGATGTGGAATTGTGGGTAATCGTCTCCCCTGCTGGGTCTTAGTGCTCGTCTCTTACTGGTGTAATCAACATCCGTGCACGCGTGTACTGTTTACTATAACACTGATCACACGTGTGTGTGTGTGAAACATATTTAATTTTGTGTTTGTACAGCGCTCGTATAAAGCAAAAGTCTCAGAGTGTAAAGATCCATCTTCCTCTCCTCTCGTGTTTCGCGACAGAGCAGAGTGTGTGTAAGGCAGAGAGTGTGTGCAAAGCCGAAAGGAGTTGGGGGTGGGTGGGGGCTGTAAAGGCAAGTTTGTATAGGTGTGTGTGTGTGTGTGCACGTGCCGCTTCTGCTAATTCTACTAAGAAGCTGAGTCTGAGAGTTTTAATTATTTGATGGTTTATTTCATATTTCTTGTATGTAAAGGCTAAATACAAATAAAAAGTGAACCTTATTTTTTTTTTTTTTTACTGTTTTTATAAAAAAAAAAAAAAAGTGTGTGTGTATATATATATATATATATATATATACACACAGACACATACTGTATATATGTAATTTTAATAGGAGGAGCCTGGAGGTATTCTAGACTTTGCAAATTCAGTAAGCAGACGTCCACTGTGTGTCCTCGGCAGTTTTTTCCTGAGGCTTTTTAATATTGTCCATATCGATATCAGAATTATATCGTATTGACCAAAATTAAGAAATATATCGTGGTATAAATGTTTGCCATACCGTCCAGCCCTATACTGAAGTCATATTTTCCGTTATTTATAGTGTTGCCAGATTGTGCAGTTTTCCACCACTTCACCATCCTGGTCTGAGACTCATTTATAAATCAGAAGTAAGATAAAGGGGTGTGTGTGTGTGTGTGTGTGAGAGATTTACACACTTTACTGCCCACTCTAGTGGGGGGGGGGTCCAACAACACCGGGACACACACACACACTGAGTGTAACAGATCGCTGGAGTAACGTCTCAGAAGAGCAAACATGAAACATCACAAAACGTTTGGTGGAAAAAGATTTCTGTCTAACACTCACATCTGTGTGTGTGTGTGCGTGTGTGAGAGAGGGGATGACTTACAGACAGCTCTTCATCCTCAGCCTGTTTCCACTCACACTCCTCCTCCGTGGGTTCATACGCAGCCTTGATGATGTCACTGCGCTGAAAATACACACACACACAGTTAGTGCAGCACAACATAAGCTCCCTGCTGTAATATTCAACGGTTATGAGTAATAAAAGCCGTACACGTGTGTGTGTGTGTGTGTGTGTGTGTACTAACCTTGTCGTACAGAGGCTGGTAGAGAGCAGCGTACTTCCTCTCCAGCTCGTGCACTTCCTCATAGAACTTGGCCTCGATGTGAGCGCATTTCACCTGCAGGTTCTTCAACGCGTTCACTCTCCGCTTCACCACCCGCGGCAGACTGACACACACACACACACAGTGTTCTATGCTCTGAGACAGTTTTGTGGGGTGTGTATCAGGGATGTGAATCACTCATCAGCTCCTGATACGATATCACCACCATATCTGTGTCTATTATAATAACATTGAGATTCTATGAATTACAGTTTTATAAATATCCTGATTCCATATTAAACACGCCCCCCCCCCCATGTTTTATTGCCTTAAACGCCTACAGTCACAACACCCCAGACGAGTGCTCACAGCCGTGCAGTCGATCGAGTGTGTGTGTGTGTGTGTGTGTGTGATTTCTACACACATGATTCTTGACTAATGAGCGCTGGCTGTGTTTCGAGACCCGTCACATCAAGTGTGTTAGAGAGTAGTTCACTCAGAGTTTAGAGAAATGGCAGATCGGAGGATTTTAACGCGTGTGTGGGTATTGATACACACATTTTTATGGCGTTACACTGTTTCATCACTCTGAATCTCCTGCACTCAGTACAGTATGAGTTACATCCCCGACTGATCCCTGCTTCATCTCTACTATAGATGTAACAACAGGTTTTAGAGTCAGTGTGACTACGTCAACCACAGCACAAAGGAATCATTTTATTGATTTTCCCTGTCTCCAGTGTGTGGTTGTATGATGTCCGTATCTGTGTGTGTGTGTGTGTGTGTGTGTGTGTGTGTGTGTGTGTGTACCTCTCCATGTATCCTGACGGAGAACCCACAAGGCCGTCTAGTCTCTCCTGTAAAGCCGCCAGGACCTGAGGGTTCTGCATCATCTGTACTGTCAGCTGTCGAGCTAGAGCACACACATACCATCACAAAGGGGATCAAAAGGGCAATAAAGAGATGACATCTGTACTACCTCACACACACACACACACACACACACACCCCAATACCTTAGGGAACATGATCAGAGTGAACATGCTGAGGTGTGATAAAGGATCAGAGAAGATCAGATAAACAGTAATCAGCTCTGTGCTCCAGTATTCAGCACATTCCCTCACACACACACACACACAGGGTACTGAGGTCATGGGGGATCAAGTAACACACACACACACAACTGAAAAGTGTGTAATAAGCACCAGTGAGACAGCAGGGGTTTGTACCCTGGCAGTGTGTGTGTGTACCTTTGCTGTCCTCTCCAGTCTCCTCCTCCTCTACTTCCTCCACATCCTCCATGTCGGCCTGCTCCAGCTCAGCCTGCTCCTTACTACACACACACACACACATGTAAGGAACAGTAACACAGACAGTGTGTGTGTGGGCAGCTCAGGTGATGCACTCCGTACCCCAGTGCCTCCAGTCACCTGATACAGGTGGAGTAAACATCAGCTGGCTGTGTCCCAAATAACACACACACCTGTACAGTATACAGGATAAGTCAAGGTGTAAGGAAAGGGGAGGAGGACAGAGGGACAGTACTCACTTGTCCAGGTCAGCCATGATGGGTCACTCAAACCTGTAAAACACACTTATAGTTAATACTCTAATCTTTACTCTCAGACATTAGAGTACGGCCCCGCCCACACCTACTGAGGTCTAAAGACAGGAGGTCACTCGTAACACTACACAATCACTCCAGTCACACCGGTGCAGTTACAAGGACCGCCTCCCGTCTCCAAATAAAGAGCACCACCCTCACACTCACCTACAGCACACACACACCTTTATAACTACAAAACTATACACATGTACCTGAGCGAACTGCTAGTGTCTTACGATCCACCACGCCTACTTCGATCAAAGGATGCAGGCTGCTTGTCAGTACCGCGTATTATTAAAACTACAGCAGGGGGCGGAGCTTTTTCTTACAAAGCCCCAAAATTATGGAATAGTCTTCCAAATAGTGTTTTGGGATTTAAGTCCAGGCTAAAAGCCTATTTATTTAGCCAAGCATTTTTATAAATAGATTATCCTTAGGTAAAGGAGCAGATCTGGGGGACTCATGGACGTAGAGTATTATGGTGAACTGGTATGTTTGGATGCTGTCTTCCTCACTCTCATTGATCACTCAGGTTTGCTGACGGTGAGGTGATTGGTTGCTTTACATCTCAGTTCCCCCTCATGTCGTGTTTCCTTCTGGCTCCTCCCCTTTTAGTTATGATGTCATAGTTAGTCCTGTTGGAGTCTCTGCTTGCACTCTACAGTTAATATACAATTACATTATGCTGATGCAGACAGCTGTCCTCTGAGGACTCGTGACTGCAGTCGCTCAATAGTTTAGAATAACCAACTGGACTCCATATGAACTTCTCCACATCTCCTGTTATACTGAACTTCCAGCCTCCTAACACACAGTATGAGTGCAGATCAATCCCTGCTATCTGTTATCACCCAGATGAGGATGGGTTCCCTGTTGAGTCTGGTTCCTCTCAAGGTTTCTTCCTATTACCATCTCAGGGAGTTTTTCCCTCGACTTGTTCTTCAGGGACGATCTGATCATTCTGACACACACACACACACACGGTTCTTTTGATTCTTTAAAGCTGCTTAACGACAATGACCATTGTTAAAAGCGCTATAGAAATAAAACACACACACACACACAGAGACACACCCCTAGACTGATGTGATCACAGTGAGGAGCTGCATCAGGCTCAGGAGCCCCGGGCGGAGCTGAAAGCTGTAGCCGGGTTACAGAGCCCGGCCCCCGGCCACCCTTTCACCACGTGTCGCCCCATCCGACCGGCTACATCACCGCCAGCTAACACACACACACACACCTACTGGTACACAGCGCGAGCGGACACACACACACATCATTCTGATGATCACACACAGGAGCAGGAGTGTGTAGAACACTTATTATTATTATTATTAACATTACACAGCAGTGATGACGTGCTAGGCTAATTAAAGTGCGCACGCGCGCTCACAGCATCCTGAAGTAGACTAGCCTGAGGCGAGCTAACAGAGTTAGCATCACAGTTAGCGGTGTGTGTGTGTGTGTTAGAGCGGCTAAAGGCTAACGGCACACAGAAAGAAAAGTTTCCTCACAGATTTCCCCTCCGATACACCCCGTGTGTGTGTGTGTGTGTGTGTGTGTGTTTCCTCTGTAAATCAGATGAACTTTAAGCTCGCGCAAACAGGGTTAGCAAAAGGCTAAAGTGTGTGTTGTGAGATTTAACCGGAGTGTGTGAGAGTGTGAGAGCTGAGGTAAGGAGTGTGTGTGTCGCGGTCAGAGCGGAGTGTGTGTGAGGAAACACACACCAGCCATTTTCACTCAGACTCACTGTGGCGCTCCATCATGGCGCGCGCGCGGCTCTCTGTGTGTGTGTGTGAGCGCTAACACACTCCTCCCGTCTCTACCCTCTCTCACACACACACACACACACACACACACACACACTATCGCGCTATAAAATCCCTCTTTATCTGTAAATAAACTGTATAAACCCGACCCGAGGCGGCGGTGCGGCTCACCGTGTGTCTACGCGTGCTGTGTCCGGGAGCTTCTGCGCATGCGCACCTACGCACACCGACAGCGGCGGGAAAACAAGAGGCCCGAGCCCCGCGCCGCGTGCGCTCATATACTTACCGCGTCATCACGTAGCGCCGCGGTCACCACGACAACGTCAACGGGGTGGGCGGAGCCATCACGGGCCATGCGCAGACACCAGACACGCCCCCTGCAATTCCCCAGCTCAGTTCAAAGGGATCACAGGTTCAAAGGGAGTGACAGCTGCTGAAAAGTTTGTGCACCCCCTCTCCCAGGGGTCTCAGGGCGCGCGCACACACACACACACACACATCAGCATCACACACACACACACACAGAGCTGAGGTGGGAATCAAACCCTGGACGTCTGAGTCTACAACCACTACACCTGAACCTCAACATCTCACAATTCTGTTATTCCTTTAAATAACACAGTTTATATCAGCATTCACTGTGTGTGTGTGTGTGTGTGTGTGTGTGATGCTGATGTGTGTGATCTTTATGCTGACAGTAAGTGGAGACAATTTGCAGATATCTCTAACTATTAAATATTCATGAACTCTGCGTTTCACACTCTCTTGTTAATACTGCAGTGTGTGTGTGTGTGTGTGTGTGTACAGAAGTGTACACACACACAGATTTATTCTTACACATTAAAGTGTGTAGTGCCTGGGCTGATATAAATTTAAATTTACATTTATGCATTTGGCAGACACTCTTATCCAGAGCGACTTACATCTCATTACACATCTGAGCAGTTGAGGGTTAAGGGCCGCGCTCAAGAACCCAACAGTGGCAACTTGGTGGTTGTGGGGTTTGAACCTGGGATCTTCCGAAGCGTAGTCCAATGCCTTAACCACTGAGCTACCCCTGTCCCCTAAATATAACATGTACATAACCATTGTTGTGTTAAAGTAACTAATTACATTACAAAATTACTGTCTTTATAAAGTAATCAGTTACATTACAGCGTTACTTTCTGATAAAAGTAACTAGTTCGAGTACTTTTCCACTGCAGAAAATGAAAACTCCTTTGTGATTCCTCATGCATGTTGTTTTAGTCACGACCTTTATAATTATTCTACCATCATCACTCAGTGAAGTTTGTGCCTAACACCACATCTCACCACGAGTCAAACCGCACAGGTGAGATAGGGGTATAACAGCAGGAATAACGGGGTGGGGGTGGGGGGGGCATCATGTACTCATTACATCAAAAAAGTAATCTGAGGACTCTAACTTTGTAACGCGTTACACCCAACTCTGTACATAACACACACACACACACACACACACACACACACACACACACTACAAAAGTGCAGTGAAGTTCAAGAAAAGTGTGTTGTTACTTCCAGCAGGAGCCAATCACATTGCTTTATTTTGTCATGTGATAAGAAAAGCAGAATTGCCTGCTGTGTAATACAGGCTGAGAGTGACCTAAATGTGTTCAGTGGATTTTTGGACAATGTTTACACTCGGTCACGGCCCTCATAGTTATCAGACAAATGTAGTACAGGTCAGCGACGCCCTGGTGGTACAAGCGGAACCTACACAATACCTTAAGGTTTTAATGTTAAGGCAGAGAGGTGTATCTTACAGAAGCTCATTGCATTCACAAAAGAAAAAAAATCACGGGACTTATGTCATAATTATGACTTAATATCTTATAATTATGACTTAATAAGTCATTACTATGAGATCCTGATACTGGGAGATATTAATGTCATTGGTTATTTGGATGATATTATCATTAGTAAGTCAACACTGCACAGGTATCTAAAGTGCTCAGGACTGTTCAGGAAGAAAAGCTCATTCTGTCCTTCTCGAAGTGGCTCTCTTCCTTCAGGAGCAGATAAACCTGTAACAATGCGGGTCTTATGAGGGGCAGAACCACGCATAAATACTCTGATCAATATTCTGAACGGGCAGGTCCACAGAAAAGACAGACAGACAGACAGACAGTGTGTGCTGTTTAGAGACAGAGGCAAAGTCCCAGCCTCTCTCTGTCTGAGACACCGGCGAGAGAGACAGAGAAAGAGAGAGAAAGAGAGTGAGAGAGGGAGTGAGAGTGAGAGAGAGTGAGAGAGAGAAAGTGAGAGTGAGAGAGGGAGTGAGAGTGAGAGAGAATGAGTGAGTGAGAGTGAGAGAGAGAGAGTGAGTGAGAGAGAGAGAGAATGAGTGAGTGAGAGTGAGAGAGAGAGAGTGAGTGAGAGAGAGAGAGACTGAGTGAGTGAGAGTGAGAGAGAGAGAGAGAGGGAGCAGCAGGCATCAGTCCAGCGCGCTCTCAGGTTAAGTACAGTATGAAAGTACAAAAAAAGACACAAACCCTTCTTTCTCTTATAAATCCTCGGTAACGTTTATTTTCAGTTTCCCGAGATAATCATAAATATCTCATAATTATGAGATACTAAGTCATAACTATGACATAATTCCTGAGATTTTTTTTGTGTGTGTGTGTGAACCTTAAATAAAAAACTCTCTGTTTATAATAGTTCTTGCTCCATTAAAATAAAAGAAAACAGTTATGATGATGTGAGGGTTGTGTAACACTGCACAGCTCTGTGAAAGAACACTAAGTGCTGTTAAACTGTCCGCTGTGGACCTGAGCTCAGGTGTGTGTGTGTGTGTGTGGTTCTCAGGTGAAATGAACACACCCTGCTGCCTTGAGAGGCAATCACATGATGGGAGGTAACGTCCTAAAACTCGTGTCCCATGTTTAAAGTGTATAAAACAGAGGCCGTGTGTCCTGTGTGGGCGGAGCCTCTGAGAATAAAGCTGAGAATATAGTGAAGTGTTTCACGTGACTGCACAACTAACATTAAAGTACACACAACATCTACACAACCTAGAGGTCACAGGTTACTCATGTCTGGGTCTGTGAGGACGTTTTCACACTAGTCACACACACATGCGGTGTAACACACTAGGAGGAAAGCACTATCCACTCCTTACGCCTGTGTGAGATCACAGAGGGCGATGATCAGCTGGCGTCTCGATTGATGTAAGATAAATCACCACCCGGGATTCAATCTCACAACCTCCAGGTGATACGGCGAGCTCGTTAGCGTGTCCAGTTTTGTTCAGTCGGGTTCTCCTGTACAGGGTCACAGTGGACCTGGAGCTAATCACAGGAGATTCAGGGAACGAGGCGGGGTATACCCTGGACAGGCATGGCGCCGCCTTCAGGATACAATGTTTGAACCATTGGGTGCACTTGGTCCTCCAGAATGGTTCGGTAGTCCTTGGCAATGACGCACCCATCTATCACAAGTATTGGGCCGAGGGAATGCCATGATATTGCAGCCCAAACCATCACTGATCCACCACCATGCTTCACTCTGGGTGTTACGCTTCTTTGGGGCTTCTCCACACTGTAACTCTCCCGGATGTGGGAAAGACAGTGAAGCTGGACTCATCAGAGGACAATACATGTTTCACATTGTCCACAGCTCAAGACTTTCACTGCTGGCAACACTGAAACCGACGTTTGGCATTGGCACGAGTGACCAGAGGTTTGGCTATAGCAGGCCATGTACACCGACCCTGTGGAGCTCCTGACTAACAGTTTTGGTGGAAACAGGAGAGTTGAGGTGCACCTTTAATTCTGCAGTGAGTTGGGCAGCTGTGGTTTTAGGTTTTTTTAATACAATCCGGGTCAGAACCAGGACATCCCTCTCAGACAGCTTCCTCTTGAGTCCACAGTTACTCCTGTTGGATGTGGTTTGGCCTGACGTTACCCTGGATACCGTGGCTCTACCGTGGAACTCGCTGTCTTGGTCACAGATGCGCCAGTGAGACACGCACCAACAATTTGTCCTCTTTTGAACTCCGATATGTCACCCATAATGTTGTGTGCATTGTAATATTTTAAGCAAAACTGAGCTCAGTGTGCGATTACTCTGCTAATTAAACCTTCACTCTCTCCTCTTACTGGTGGAATGTGAGTCAGTAAAGATCCGCCACCAGGCTGGACACATTTAGCCATGAAACCTCCAACACTAACCTGACCAGTGTTTCAGTTTCATTGTCCAACCCCCTGTATATACTACAGTTTTGCACTTGTTAATATTAATCACACAGATAATATACAATAAACATATCTGGACATTTCCTATCTACAGTTATCTGTAAAAGTTAGTGCCCTTTCTTTTTATTCAGGTAATAATAATCATCATAGCAGGTCTCAGTATTCGACAAATCCAACCTCAGACCTACAACGTATCTGTGCACTTTTCTTTTGAAATTGTGTCTTCGTCTCTGGAAGCTTCTGTCACCAAAACAATTTCCTTGTAAGTGCACATGTACTTGTCAATAAACTCTGCTTCTTTTTTTCACTATGACTTTATTTATTTATTAAAAACAAAGCAAAAAAATAAATAAAAAATAAAACTCTAACAGGATTTAAGAGAGTAAGTTGCAGTCAGGTAATCATCAGCTCTTGATTAACTGATCATCAGAAGGTGTGTAGACCTCTATAAAGTTTTACACATGACTGTGTGTGTGTGTGTGTGTAGAGCGGGTGAGCATTCAGCCCCTGTATCCTGTGTACCACACTCAATGCAGCCCTTTACTCTCACACAGTGGTTAATTTGAACTGGTTCTGCTGGTTTCAGTCGGTTCCTCTTAAAGTTCCTCCCCATGTCATGTTTCCACCATCACATCAGACTCACTCACACACTGATACAACACACATCCCTTAGCACTCAGGACAGATCTGTGTGTAAAGAGGTCAGTACAAATGGTGTGTACAAAGACTGTGTGTGTGTGTGTGTGTGTGTGTGTGTGTTAATCCTATGAGCTAAATGAGAGTGTGACTACAGCAGGTTTCTGTGTGTGTGGAATAAAAGCAATGCTGAATCTGCACTCGTTCACTAATCACTCCACATTCCTCTGTGTGTGTGTGTGTGTGTGTGTGTGTGTGTGTATACCCGTCAGTGCATTATGGGGAAACAGGAAACATCAAGGGGAACAAACACCAGTGGCCTTCAGTGCATATACACACACAGCATCCAGGACAGGTTGTGTTCTAATCCCTCTTCCTGTTCCACATGCCTGTAGGGGTGGGGGATCAGATCCCTGCAGAATTACCCACAATGCACTGCTGCCTGAGGAACACATAACTGTTTTACTAAATGTGTTAGTCGTGCACACACCAGGAAGAGGAACAGTGACTCTCTCTCACACACACACACACACACACACACACACACACACACACACACACAGAGGAGTGTGAGGAGGTTTTGTTATTCTTTATTGAGGCGTGTCACAGGTGATTAACATACTGTACAGGAAGTGAACTTCAGTCATTCTCATACACATTACAGTGAACTGCAGGAACACACACACACATGTGCGCGCACACACACAAATGAACAGTAAAATTGAGTCAAACAGTTGGACTCCGCCCCTTTCGGACACCCCGCCTCTGACAAAGCCCCGCCCCTCAAGGCACATAAACAGGAGTTATTACTGATGTGAACACATTCACATGTCTGACACACACACACACACACACACACACACACACACACTCATGTGATATCGTCTATTTGGCTTTTAATATTTAATCTAAGCTATAAAAAAGAGGCGGAGCTACAACAGGAAGTTCTGCTACTACAGGAAGTCTGAAACACTCCTGCTAATCCTGACGCTAATACGCTAACACGGCTACTGCTCTGTGTGTAAACACGTGGTGTATAATCGTATGAAATGTAAAGTCAGCTGACTCACGTGTTAAAATAAACATTCATCACGTTCATTAGTAAAAAACACGTCTTCTATTATTAGCTCCACGGCTAAAACCACCACGCTAACATTTAAAAACATTACACTGGAGTGTGACTGACTCTCAGTGTACACACACACACACACACACACACACACACACACACACTCAGTGTGAACAGCAGGAAGAAATAAACACATAAAATCTGATACAATAAAAAGACAAATAATTAAAAACAGTAAAACCGGAGTGTTGAGGTGAACTTCAGAGAAATACGTTTCCCATCAGCCCCTTCACCTCAGTCTGAACCCACCAATCAGCACGCGGCTCTCAAATCACCACTCCTGCCTTCACTACACTAACGGCTAGCATAACCGGAATGTGTGTGTGTGTGAGAGAGAGAGAGTGTGTATGTGTGTGTGAGTGTGTGTGTGAGAGAGAGAGAGTGTGTGTGTGTGTGTGTGTATGTGTGAGAGAGAAACAGATCATTGTGTCATGGCTCTGTTGTGTCATTGTCACTGCGATGGTGAACACTGACCACTAGAGGGCAGTATTATTTCCTTCACACATTAGAGAGAGAGAGAGAGAGTGTGTGTGTGTGTGTGTGTGTGTGTGTGAGATGCAGATATGAAAATAAAATATTTAAGGAATAAGATAATCCCCCCCCCCTAACTGACACCCCCCCCCTCTACTTGAGGATGAGGCTGAGGCAGAGCTGCAGGCCGATGAGGAAGATGATGATGATGTAATCCCTCTGTGTGAGGAAGAAGCTCTGATCCTCCACTCGACTGCGCAGAGCGCTCACACTCCTGTACACAAGTACACAAAGTTACCATCATCTCACACTGTGTGTGTGTGTGTGTGTGTGTGTGTGTGTGTGTGTGTGTGTGTGTGTGTGTGTGTACCTGCAGATGTCGTCCTGTGTGTGTTTGATGGACTCCACTGAACTCTGTAACTCACACAGGTCCAACACCTTCTTCCTCCCTCGGCTGCCCAGTTTACTCTTTTGTCCTAGAACACACACACACACACACACACACACACACA